>NC_000068.7:60982833-61255333 GCF_000001635.26 Mus musculus | reverse complement strand
TTGTATCTAAATGTATTAAGCGAAATAGAATCTCAGGGAGAACTTGACTTCATTATATAGAATTGTAAAGAGAGATATGGAAATGAATCTCCCCGTAGCTTGACCATTTAACTCTCCTATATCCAAAATGGATGAATTTAGAAGGCAGATAATACAGTGAAGTCTAACACCAACTTTAATAAACTGGATATAATTGGCAACTATGTTATATTTTATTCAACAACATCAGAGTAAATATTCTCACCAAATGTACAAGGACCACTCAACATGATAAATGACATTCTGGGCCATAAAACACTTTAGCACATTTTTTGTTTGGTTTTTGCTTTATTTTGTTTTGTTTTTCATTTATAAATCATTCAATATCTATTCTTAGACAATAATAGAACTGAACTAGGAGTCACTAAAAAAGATAAGGGGGAAATCTTAAAATATTTAAAGATTAAACAACACACCAAATAACACATGAAAAACGAGAGAAATCAGTAGTAACCATTAAACTACTTTGAACTAAAGGAAACAAAATACAAGAGCAAGGAGGGTAGAAAATAGCTCAAGTGATACTTAGAATGACACTGGTGATAGTAAGTGCATAAGTAGAGAAGGGAGTTTTAAATTGATAATCTAAACAAACAAACACTAGAAAGAACAAATTGAATAAAAAGTAAGCATACTAAACAAAGTAGAGTTTAAATCAATGAAGTTGAAAAATTGCAAGTCAACCAAGAAAAAGCAATGAAACCAAACAATGCCAACTCAGCAAGATCAATAAATTGATAGACCCCTTACAAACAAGAAAAAGAGAAGACAAAATATTATTAAAATTGTAAAAGAACAAGAAACTGCGTTGTGAATCCCTTAGATATAAGCGTTTTGAACAATTTTTGGTTTACCAATCTGACAATATAGATGAAATAGATCAATTCCTTGAAATATATAATCTACAAAAACTTAATTAAAAAATATTAGGCTGTCTATTAAGTCGGTAATCTAAAGCACCAAGTCCAGACAGGTTTATTTATGAATTCTGTGAAATATTTATGTAAAAATGTATCATTTCCCAATAATCTCTTCGAAAAATGGAATTGAAACCCTTTTGAATTGATGGTGAGAATCTAGCATTATTCACATGCCAAAACTAAATAACAACATACTTTAAAAAGAAAAATACTGAGCCTATTTAATAAAAATACATGCAAAATTTCTCAATGAGAGGTTGGCAAATTAAATCCAACAATGTATACTAGGAACTAGGTATGAGGATAATGTGAAATTATTTAATTTTGGGCGTGCATGGCTAGTTCAACATTTGAAATCAATTAATGTAATCCACAATATTATCAGGCTAAAATAATAAAAATTATCCACTCATATCAATGCATAAAACCTCCTTTTTATCTAATATATGCTTTGTAAAGTGAGAATAGAGAAAGCCTAGCAAAAAGAAAACATATACAACCACACTAAATGTATATTTTAGGGTAGAAATACAGATTTCTTACTAAGAACTGATACAGGACAATTCTTTTAAGTGCCTCTTTTTGAAGTCTTATCAGAAGTCCTGGAAAATGTGTAAAGAAAAGGAAAATATGTGGTATTTGATTAGGAAAGAGTAAATTAAACTTCTTTTGCTCCTGGATGAAAATATATGATTAAGAAACCTAAACAATGGACAACCCCCTTTTTAAAACTACTGAGCAGTTTTGACAAATGTAAGGTACAGAGATAATAATTCGATTATCTTTCTATAAATAAATAATAGAGGAATAGAGGAATTTGAAAGAAAAAAATAATAGAAACCATCTATTATCTCAGCATTTCCAAAAATGAAATTATTCTGTATAAATCTAGGAAAATATTCTTAAGATCTATGTGAGGAAAATTAAAATGAAGACAAAACAAAACCCAGCTCTGAAGAACTGAGGAAATGGACAGGTAGTTCATATTCGTGGATAGCAAAGCTCTATATTGTCAATATGCCATTTTCATCATCCTTACATACACACTTAATGTTTTCAACATAAAGCTATGTAAGTTATTTTGTGGGTACCAACATACTGACTCCATGACTCTGAAGGTTGATGACAGATAACTACCCAGAATAGTCAAAGCAATATTATAGATGAGAAAAGGTAGATGATTGATACCACATGATCTGAAGATGCCACAAAGCTACAGTAATCCAGACACTCTTTAATCAGTGAAAGATAGGTTGATTGGTATGATAGGGTGTCTAGAACAAAGCCACACCAATAGAGACAGCTACCTCTTATCAAGGTAACAAAGGTAGCAGTCTCTTCAACAAAAGATGCTTGAACAACTGGGCATACACATGCAAAAAAAATGAATCTATACACAGATATTTCATCTCTCATAAACTGACTAAAATAGTTAAAAATAAAAGAATATTAAAAACTATTAATCATTCAAAAATCACAAAAGCAACAATCTAGATGCCATTGGGTACTTGTTTTTAATCATCATGAGAAAAAAAGAAGAAAATATTACATTTTGGATTCTAATTTTAGTGATTACAGTTCACTATTGCCTGGCTTACTTGTTCATGGACCTGTTTTGAGGCAGAACATTGTGGAGGAAAGATGTCAGGGAGCAGAAATGCTTACCTCTTGACAGCTAGGAAGCTGAGAAACTTGACCAAGAGAAAATGTATACCTGAGGGCACACTTCCAGTGACCCGGTAGGTACCTCTAGCCAAGTTCTGTCAGCTGGGGACCAGTCCTTCAAGACAGGAGCCTTTGGGAGGAGGGGTCTTTGTATTTAAACCACAGGAGCTGTGGCAATGCTTCTATGTTTAGACACACATGTAACAGGCATGATGCAAAAAGAAATAACTCTACGTGACCTCATCAGAATTACTTTTTTTCATAATTGGTAGTGAAATGAGATGAAAGAGACTGGGAAGGATAAAGAACCAACCAACTTGCCAACACTGATATTTAGACTATTATCAAATCATTGATGTAATCCTGAGCAACTCATTGCCCAAAGTCATGAGATACCTCATCTTTATTATTTCTAAATAATGTGTGGGTTTTGTTCTTACTGTTCATTTGGTTAGTTTTTTTTTATATAGATTGAGCTTTGTTGCATGAAGATATATACACAATACATATCGAATTACTATAGGATACGCATCCTGTGGGGGGAGTATATGGAATTATCTCTAAAATAATCCACATACTAGATCATAAAGCACAAAAAGTATAAATAATCAAGAGGCATATGAAATGGTACATCAAAGAATTGCAAATAAAAGAATGGCAAAAATTAGAAAGACAAATGATAATAATGGATATTGGTGAACAAATAAAAGCAGCAGAAACCATGGTGGCTTGACAGCTTGTTGAAGATACACTCAAAAGAGAAGTAAAAATTGCCGGCAAAATCTGTAGTGTGTTTTTTAAATGGTTGCCTCAAACTGAGATCAACTCAAATGATCATCAAAACGAGAATGGATAAGGAAATTGTAGTATGTTCACTCAATGGAATTTAACTTAGTAACACAAAAAGAATACACTTCTAATACCTGTAAAATCACTGGTGAGTCTCAGAAACATGTGTCAAGCCTGGTTCAGTTGTCAGCATACATACAATGGCTCACAGTCACTTGCAATTCTAGGTCCAGGGAATTTGATTCCATCTTCTGTCCTCCACCAGCACCAGGAATGTTCTCATACAGAATAAACAACACACACACGCACACAAAAAAATTGAAGAGACCATCCATTATTTAATCCTACTGATATAATGTTGGAAACAGATTTGTTTCCAGAACACTGGTTGTTTCATAGAAGAGAAGTTAAATCAGAAAGCCCTATAAACCCAAATTTTCTGAGTTGTAGAACTCATGTATGTAATTATTTCAAACATTATGAATGGTTTACTTAAGGGCTATGATTTTATTACATATAAACTATAGCTCCATAAAAATATAATTGCAGTAGGGGAACAAGGGCTTCTTACTTTTCTTATCAGAAATAAAAATCCCACCTGCAGTTATTCTCATGATTTGAACAAAATCCTTATCTATTTCTCCTTCTTTACATAAATAACAGAATTATCTGATGTGAACAGTGTTAACAGAATTGGTATCAAGTTAATGGTTTGGAAGGGAGAAAGTCCAGGGGAAAAGGGAATGAACCATATTATCTCAGTCTTGTAAAGATGCAAGTTGAATTTTCATACACTGTGAAGGAATGGAGACCCTTGTACATACTCGAAAATAAAGTGACGTCACTGTGTGCAAGTGCTGCTTACGTCAGCTTGCTTTCTATTTCTCTCTTTCTACTCTTTTTCCTTCTTTGGGGAACTCTATTAGAAGGGAATTCCAAGTTTTAATTCTGTCTCTCGTCTTACACAAAGGTGTGTCAAGAAATTTCAGAGACTGCCATTGTCTTGAAAGGGAAAGCAGAATCACTAGTATCTATTAGAAATCTGCCCTAAAATAATTTACATTTTTTTTAGCTTAGAGGTCCTTACTCCATGTATATTTTACTTACTTATATATCAATAAATTCAGAAAACATTTTTGTCAAATGCAAAGGTAATTATTTCCACAACACGGTCAAGGCCATTTCGGTCAGATTCCTTTAACTTGAAAAGTCCTGCCAGCCTTGTTTTAGAGAGTTTGATGACTCTTTTCAACTCTGTAAAAGGAGGCTGCCAGATGTATTGCTGTGTTCACACATGTGCACGCATGGGTGAATAAAGTAATTAAATGATCCTTTGGTCGTTTGCTAAACCCTTACAGAGAGACTTTGTTAGGAAACTTGGCATCTCCTCCACTGTTACTCATCCCATTTCTCTATTTCCACCCAAGTGTTTGGTGTATAAAAATTATACTTAGAAATTAATTTACCTTATGTCAACTGATGAGTGAGATTTATCTTAATTTGAATAAACCACAAATGTCCATTCATCGATTATGGCTCTTGTTAAGGCTCCATGCCAAGAAATACCAGGTGTCTGGGCCAGAGTTGACTCAAACATAAGACGAACCCTTTCCTGATGTTCAAAAGCTATGAATCTGACTTTGGGCCAAATATCTCTTGGTTTTCTTGTCTGGAAAGGAAGAAAGCTGACTAAATAGGATGTAACTTTCCGTTCGAGAGTTCTGTGGACATTCACTGATAGCCAAGGAAGAGATTACTTATACCACAGTAGGGCCTTTGTATAAACATGAAAAGTTAAAACCAGAAAGATGCTTTGGCCACATATCAGAGTCTAGCGCATTATAAAAGCAGTGATGGATATGGCCTTTATCTTTAAGAAGCCTATCTTCTAGCTTGGGCTGGAGGCTCACATAAACAATAAAAGCTAATGGCAATATATAGCAAAGTAGAAACACATTACTTAAGTGCTAAAGGTTAGAGGCATGACCTTAACTTCTAAGTGATGACTTCCAGCTACAGCTCTAATAGACATCTTATCCCCAGTGTTTCTTCCTTGCCCATAGCATTTTACTGTAATATGGACCAACTGATTTTGTTCCATATTCTCAGCAACCACACAGAATCACAGCAAATGGACAAAATAACAGCCCAGGATTCAACAGTAACTTCCTGATGTCTGCATCACAAATCAAACCTCAAATGAGAATTCTACTAGAAAGAAAGCCAGTAGAAAATGAGGAAGAATTGCTATGTAGCATTGGAGTTTTCTCCACAAAGTTAAAAAAAAAAAGTCCTTTAAACACCGTTTCACTTTGTTGGTTCTATTCTACAGTTGAGTGAAAAATCTCTAATAAGATTGGCCTAACAAGGCACAATGTAAGATATTTACTAAATGTGTGTTTACCCAACAGAAGTAGCTCATGGCTTTTATAGGAGATTTGTGGCTTCAAGTAGAGGAGAATGTCTGTACAGTCATCCTTGTCTGCAGGATACTCTAACTCTGCTGCCATGATACAGGGGGGACATATTCTCTTCCCATTCATTGCCCATCATTCCTTTCTCTCAGAGTAGCGTCTGTTTTGATTTTCTTTTCGACTATGTTGTTGTTTAGTTTTTATAATCTTTGACCCTCTTTATTAAAAAGAAATGAACCTTTGAAATAAACATTTTCATATGTAGAAAATTTTATTTGGCAGCATTTTAGTTAAACTTCAAATGCGTTGTAATAATATATTTCACATAGATCTTTATCTGATAATAGAGTCTTAGCATGAAGGAAGGAAGTTTAAAGTTCCTTTCTGAACTCTGCTTGGAATAGCTTTGTGACACAAGCTAGTCTTGGTCATTCTGGAAGAGAGAACCTCAGTTGAGAAAATGCCCCCACCAGATTGTCCTATCCACAAGCCTGTAGTGCATTTTTTTTATTAATAATTTATGTGTGAAAGGCCCAGATGACTGTGGGGGTGGGGGTAGCATCTCTGAGCTGGTTGTCCTGGGTTCTATAAGAAAGCAGGCTGAGCAAGTCATGAGGTGCTAGCCAATAAACAGCTCTCCTCCATGGCTTCTGCATCAGCTCCTGCCTCCAGATTCCTACCCTGAATATCCTCAGTGGTGGACTATGATATGGAACTGTAAGTTGAAATAAATCCTCAAATTTCTCCCTAAATTGCTTTGGGTCATAGTGTTTTATCACAGTAACAGAAACCCTAACTAAGACAAGACTCTATACAACAAATACTTGCTGAATCCTTACCTTCCGCTTCAAGATGTTGTCCCTTTCTTTCTAATTTGACATGGCTTAACTATGCCAGTGGTCAGGAGATGAGAGTTGACAAATTGGGAGGGAAAATTGTAACTGAAAAAGAACACAATATATCTTTTACATCTTTAGGAATATAAGTTGAAAATATAAAAACCAACCTGACTTCCTTTATTCCTTCTTTCATTTCTTCTTCCCTCTCTCTTTTTCTCCCCCTCCCTTCCTTCCTTCTTAGCTCACCGTAGTCCTTAAATTCTATCAGTATTCTTGACTATACAGCATAGTTAGAATGCACCTAGCACACAACCAGCTCCCCTGCAATATATCCCAAATGTTTTCTTTTAAAATTCAGTCCAGGTTTTCTGAAATTGAAATTCACATGCAACTCATTTGTAGGATTGAACATACATCTTATAGTACACACTGGCATTAAATTGAAATGTGAAGGATGAGAAGTCATTTGCGTGGGCAGGAAGCCAAATCATTCCTGGAGTTCTGCATGCAGGCAATAATTTACATCGACAGGTAGAAAACATGTTATGTGCTCTTGGTACAATGATACCGCAAAGCCTGGCCATGACTCATAACTCAGCTAGCATTTATAAATGCTCAAAAAATGTGGGAAAATGGATGAAAACTTGTTCTTGTCTGAACTCAAAGGCAACGGAGTCCTTGGGATCTGACAAGAGAATAAAGGAACAGGAGCAAAATAGAGGATGGGTAGGTAGATAGATAGATAGATAGATAGATAGATAGATAGATAGATAGATAGATAGATAGATAGATAAGGCCAGGCAGGCAGACAGACAGACAGAAAGACAGAAAGACAGACAGAGTTAGTGAGTGAGCTTTGGGTTTTATTTTCTATCATTTCTGGAATCATTCAGGACTTGAAAGAAGAGTTAGTGACATCTGTTATTGTATTCTTTGCCTCATTAATTTAAGATAATGTAATTGTTACTATTGTTAATCACTGTGATCAGCTCTAATGTTTTTTTCATCTCCTTCCTATTTTCTTTGAAATTGTTGACTGTGAACTAAAGAGCTTCAATATAAGCATTTCCCTTAAAATTAGTGACATTTGTTTTCTGTTAACAGCTGGTGGGAGCAGGCTAGACAGAGGGGAATAAAAGGACAAGCCACAGTCAGTGGCCTGCCTAATGCCAGCATAGTCAAAATTCCAAGACAATGATGACTATAGCCTTACGGTGAATAGCTCTTTTCCAGGGACAAATCGTATTAGTTTTTCATTTTCTTGAATAACAATTGATCTTTTCTTCCCTTGAACTTGTCCTATCTCCCCCCAAAGCCCTTTTATACAACATTTTTGGGGGGAGAGGAAATAAACAAACAAACAAACAAACAGTAAAGGACTTCAACCTTCAGTTCAGTTAACCAACAAACAAACAAAAGCAGCAACTGAGCATGCCTAGACTGCCTTCCCCAACCAGCTGTGCCCTGTTGGGCACACTGCAAAGATGCTGCCTTCTTTCTCAGTCACTGTGTGCACCCACCAGCTGTCCTACTGGGTCCCAGTGTGCACTACAAAGTGAAATCAGGAATGTTCTGCTTTGTTGTGATAACAAAGTTTGAGCTGCTGGTGGATCAAGCTGTTTCTCTCCAGACACTTAGCTCAAAAGATCTGGGTTTCTGGACAGTCCATCTTGTTCTTGTTTTCTTGGCAGTGCTCACAGCAGCCCTCCTGTGACTAGGGCAAAGTTTAAATCTTGAATTGGGAAGAGTCGGGGGCAAGTTCCCACAGGTGGTACTGTTCAAATAGTCGCATAAAGTGCTTCCTTTGTCGTTAAAACCAACCCTGTAATCTGTCCCAAGTGAAATGGGGCATTGTTTCAGAAACACCAAAGTAGATGGCTGTGTTAACAGGACAAAGGGAACTTTGTGTGATGAGGCAATTGTTGAACAAACTTGGTAAACAGTAACCTGTGAATAATATGAAAACCTCAAAGCTCAAACACCAGATGTTACTCAATTTTCATTGTGGCTAGGTTTTAACCATCCTTTACAAGGTGTCTGTGAATATGAAAGTCAGAGAGAAAATTATGCTCCTCATCTGAAGTGCACAAAAGGCAAAGAACTTTCTGCATGTTTCAATGTGTCCCTCCATGCTGAGACTGTTCCTGGGGACGCAGTAAGCCCTTCAGTGTTAGGTGTAGTAAGACATAGGATGGAATAAATTCTTGTGCACTGTTATCCCTTAGACAGTATTAATGGCATATCTTAGCTTTCTGAGTGTTATACACACCCCTAATTCCTTCACAAATGTTTGTTGTATATCAAGAAATAGTATCCAGCAAACTCCTAAACTTTTCCAGCCTCAGTTATTCCAGTTACTGTGAGACATGTCAAGACTTCTCTCCACAGCCTATTATTCTCTGTTTATATTAGTACTACATGGAAGTAGTTGAGTAAGATAAATGCCCATTACAACAATTGTTACGTCAACTTAATTCAAAAGGAGGCTGAAGGATTGGCTGTTTTTCCATTTAAATAAGAGTATATCTTCCCCCTTGCTCCTCCATTCTTCCTTTAATTCTGTGAATTCAATGTGGTTTTTTGGATAAGAGTTATCTTCACATTCTCAATCATCTTTTCATATGAAATATATTAGAACAGTTTGCTAGTTTCTGGTAAGATGATTTCAGAGTTAACCCTGGTACCCTTTGAACTGAGATTCTTGCTAATTTAATTTATAGCTAGGTGTCATGACACACCTAAAATCCCGGGCCTTAGGCGGTTGAGACAGGAGGCTTATGTCTGAAGCCAGGCAAAGCTACATAGAGAAAACCTACCCCAAAGTAAAGTAAACTTTTCCATACGCGGTCTCTTATCTCTTTACAGGGAGCTACATTGATTTGTTTGATCTAAACTTCAGACAGTCATAAACCACACTAATATGGGTGAAGACAAACAGCCCTTTTGTGTGCTGAGTCTTAACACAGGCTTTGCCTGTGAGTGTTTCCTGCTGTGTCTACCCCACCAAGAAACCGGTAGAAAGAGTACCATGGAGATGACCATAGAAACAGGATCGCTGACCTCTCTCAGGATCCTTCACTGCAAGGTCTCTCAAAACCTAGTGATACCTATCCAAAAGGACTACGGAGGAATTATGGGAAGACAAAAAAAGACACTTGTCCTGTCTTTCAGAAACAATCAAGGCAAGGAGATATGAGTGCGGAGCAAGAGACAGTAGCAATCATTTCAAAGAATAATAAATAACTGGTAGGGCTACTGCTAAAATAAAAATGAAGAGTTCTTTGACAAAAGTAAAAAATGTCAGAACATTGACTGCAGACCAGTGAACAAGGACCTATGATGGTGTTCAACTAGCAAATGAGCTATTTTGAAGCTTCCAAGAATCCCTTATTCACTTGTCTCCTACCATAGTAGAAGCCCAAGAACCTGGGCTCAACTGGGATTCTAGCCTAGGAAGCAAGCTCATGGTACACCCAGCCAGGCGGTCAGTGTCACTGGAGATCTAGATGGGATCTTGGTAATTCCAAGAGTGAGGGAGCCAGCTGTGTGGTCTACCATCAAAACTAGACTGATAGAACCACAGTAATGAATTCCCAGAGAGATATTCTTTAGATGGAGAGGAATTTGACTGCTGGTTGGGGGAAAAAAGCCACTGTGCTTTGTGTTAATAAAACTCCACTTTGAATGGAATGCAGAGGCTAAAACATGGCTCAGGAAAGCAAATGACAAGTCAACATTTTGGCTGGAACATATATCTTTCTATGGCTTTTTCAGGCCCTGTCCACTTAAATGACAACAAGATACAACATTACTCAGAGGGAACAGTCTAGCATGAATATAGACTTCTACAGTTACTAATATTGTACAGTGGGTATATAGGAGTGCTAAGAAGTAGGTGAACTTTACAGAGGTTAAAAGTGCCTGGGTGGATATGGCCACTCAGCTACTTATTATGTGCGCCCCCCCCCCCCCCCACATACACACAAAGCAACAAATCCAATGCTTTGTGCTCTCACAGTCCTCCTAACAGTGTCTACTGGACACAGTTTTGTGACAATTAAATAGCTTCATAATCCCAACACATGAAAAAGATTTAGTTATGGTGCTATGCTATCCCAATTCTATTAAGGCAGGTAAGACGCTGGAACAGCAAATTCATCTGAGTACGGAAGAGGAACTCAAAGTTAGGAAGGTAACAGGTGCATACACTCTTCAATGCCAATTAGGTGTTTCGAGAGTGGATAAGACATTATTTAACAATGGGAAATACTTGTAAAGCCAGAACCATAATTTAGAGACCTAATTTACACAAATTAATAAGACTTTTATAAACTATGGGCATTTTTTCCCACTAAACTTCAAAGTAAGAAAGATTTAGAGGCATTGTTTCACAAACTTTTTTTTAAAGTTTGATATGTAAAGTGTCATTTAAAATAAAAATTTTAAAAACTCACCATGTTTTGGTCATTTTCATATTCACCAATAGTGAATAAAATCAATATGAAGTTCCTTTTCATATCATTTTAGCCATTTCCTTACACTATTCTCTTCACCATTAGTGAATAGGGGCCACCTCACTGCAAGTGCAGGCAAAACGCATCCTGCTGGAGCTCTTTCCGTCTCATCTAACAATGCTGAATGTCTGGGATTGGAATAATCATTCACTACGGCCCAGGGAGCAATTTCCAGGCTATTATTTACTGTAGAGTCCCAATTGATGACAGTTTTGACTGAGTCAGGCAAATTTGTGTATTCAAGGGGATGGGCGTGGGTCACTGTTGGAGAAAGCTTTAGACACCAGAAATTGGCCAAGTTTTAAAGCGCTGTACAGTTGGAATTTTCATGAAAGAGAAGTTTTTCTGTTGCTGCAATAGACAGAACCAAGGAAGATGTTCTCATTGCAGGAAGATTTGAGTCTCGGAAAGACGTGTCTCTAAAATCAAGGTAGACTCTAAGCTTCGTTTCGGGGTCCAGGACATGGAGGGTCATGTGACAGCTTCATTTCCTCATTGGCATTTAGCATGCCTTTACTCTTCATCTACCTGCCACACCGAGTTCCATACACCTAGCCCTAACAGGACTCATCCAATGTGAAATGGAAGTGTTGGAATCTATCCTTCAGGGTTTTAGGCTCTGAAGATTTCCTTAATAACCTAATTCAAAGACAAGATGGTTTTGTTCTTTTGGTTTTCCAAATTTGATTGAGATCTCCCTGAGATACTTCTGGAAGCATTAGAAGTGTCATTCTACCCTAGCCACTGGGCAGCTTGGAAAGCTGGACCAGTTTGTCTATTTGACACTATGTGCATCCTACACAAAGCTGAACTGAATGACTCGTCCCCCATCTTTATCCATTTGTATGTAATGTTTTCAAACTTTCATTTCCAAAGCATTTTTAAGCATTAAGCCAATATACTAATTTCAGACAGTGGGCCACTTGGAAGTAACATGAAAAAAAGAATGACTCTCCAGGATCCTAATAGACAGCGATATAACAGAAGTCTACTAGTCTAAGAACAAGGACTCATTGATGATGCTTTCTGGGTATCTCATACAAGAACATATCCTCTATATTTTAGTCCCTCTAGGACAACGCCAGGATCCAATTCAAATTCTGGCTTATTGAGATCACTCATAGCTTAAGAAATATCTAGGTTGAAGTCTAAAGGAAAATAAACTCTCAAAGGTTAAGAACTGTTAGTCTTCCACCATAACTGGCATATACATGTGCCTTTGGGTTTTCTTAAATTAAAAGACTCAGGAGATTGCACATGGAAATCTGGATTTCTAGTTTCTCTTTGGCAATTCTGAAGGTGAGGAAGCAATAATAAACTTGGCATACTATACTGGCTAGGGTTCTTCAGACAGAATATGGCATCTCCTAAGTGTTTGGGAATGTGTGACAACTCAGATATTACTGGCATACGTTCTCTTCTTGGTCTCACAGTTATTGACAGGGATGGGGTCAGAAATACATGATCCAAGTACATTATGCTATGAGCTTAGTTCGTGGACAGCTGTTTTGTCATGTATATCTAAGACTCCTTGTGTGAAATGCCCTTGATATTGGAATGCCTTAAGTTTCCATCTTCTTAGAATGTGCCATGAATGTGGGACCAACTGCCGGCACTGTGTCCTCTCAGTCAAGGGTTTTTCTGCTTTCACAGAAAGAAATCAAGCAGGCACAATTTCTAGCGCAGATGCTTTGCAATTCTGTTTTCTTAGGATTTGTCTGTTTTTAATGAGGTTCTTTTTCCTAATTTTCCTATCTTGTATTAAGGTTTTTGATCTACAGATAATAACTAATCATGACAAGTTGATACATATTTTCAAACAATTGATCATTTTTCGGTTGTAAGATAATACTACTTTAAAAAGTGTTTTGAGAAATAATGCACATGCTATAAACTATATTTAAAATATACAATACAAAGTGTTTTGCATTTTAATTTTATTATGTAAGCATGCTTAACATGCAATCTACTATGTTCATCTTTTATTTCATTTTAAATATACAAACACAGAATTGTAGACTGCAGGTCCAGTATTCCACAACAGATCTCGTGAACTTATTTCCCTTGTTTAAGTGACACTATGTATTCATTGGTAAACAATCTCTCCCCCCACCTCTGCCTGCTTCCACCTTTAGCCACTACAATCTTATAATTAAATTTATGAATCCAAATATGTATAATACCTCATATAACGTGCAGTATTTCTCTTTAGCTAATTTCTTTTGCTTATTATAATATATTCTAAGCTCACTCGTGTTGTTGCACCCCAAAGACTATTCCTCTTTGAAAGTATACGTTACATGCTCCTTACCACAATGGACTGTAATCCTTCAGACTGTGAGCCGAAATAACCTCTTCTTCCTTTAAGGTGCATTGATTCTTGTCAGGTATTTTGTCACAGTTGTGAGAAAAGTAATTAATACACTCATTAATCTTGTGATGGACAATTGGGTTATCTCTCATGGCCATGAAGAACATTTGGAACGAAAGTAGAACTGTCATCTTGTTTTTCTTGACAATCCTATTTTTTCATTCTCACCAATATTGTGCTAAGGTTCCAGCCTTCCTATATTCTCATGAATTTCTCTTTGTTTTGACATTAGTTATCCTGAATGAGGTGGGGATATCTCATTGTGTCTTAGTTAGGGTTTCATTGCTGTGAAGAGACACCATGACCAAGGCAGCTCTTACAGAGGACAACATCTAATTGGTGCTGGCTTATAGGTTCAGAGGTTCAGTCCATCATCATCATGGCAGGAAACACGGCAGTGGTGCAGGCAGACGTGGTACTGGAGGAAGTAAGAGATCTACATCTTGATCTGAAGGCAGCCAGGAGGAGACTCCCTTCCACAGGCAACCAGGAAGAGGGTCTTTTCTCCACATTGGGCAGAGCCTGAGCATAGGAATCTCAAAGCCCACCCTCCCAGTGACACACTTCCTCTAACAAGACTATACCTCCCCCCAAAAGGCTACACCTCCTAATATTGCCATTACATATGGGCCAAACTTATTTAAAACCACCACTCATTGTGATTTTGATTTGTATTTGTTTATTAGTGTTGATGAATAAACTTAACTAAGGAGGCAAATGATTATATACTGAAACATTTATTAAAGAAACTAAAGAAGACATTAGCAAATATAAAGATATACATTCATGAATTAAAAGACTTAATATTATAAAAATGTACACATTGCCTAAAGTGATCTACAGGCTTACTGTAATCTTTATCAAATCCTGTAGCTTATTTCTATAGGTATAGAAAAATAGTTCTACAGTTCATGCAAAACTACAAATATCTTTAAGAGGAAAATACATCCTTGAAAAATAACAGAGCTGGAGGCATCTTAGTACCTGGTTAAAATCCACTATTATACAAACATTATTAATCAAAACAGCATGGCATAAAAACAAATATGTAAACCAGTGGAATGGAACAGAGTGCCCAGGGGAAAAAAAAAGTCTACAGTTAACTTATCTTCAGGAAGGGACTGGGAATACGAAATGGAGAACGGTTAGTTTCTTCAACAAGTGTTCCTGGAAAACTTCATAACCACATACAAAAGGATAAGTTTAGGCACCTGCTTATATCAAATATAAAGTGAACTCAAAATTGGTTAAAGAATTAGGTGTGAGACCTGAAATTGGGAAACATCCCAAAAGAACATGGGGAAGAAAGGCTTCTCAAGGCTGGTTTTCTTGTTGGTTGGTTTCAACTCCCTCCTTCCCTCCCTCCCTGATTCCTTCTCTCTCCCCACTTCCCTCCTCTCTTCTTCCCTCCATCAACAAGATCAGTGCTTATACTTCAGTAACTCCATCCTCTTAGTTAACTCTTCTGTGGCATGAGAACTTCAACCTAATTACTTAGTCCAGCTCATTTGCTAGACACAGTTTTATTTGTGGACCTTTAATCCTAGTCCATTACCTGTGAATCTGATCTTTGGCCAACACCACACTCTTGACCATTGCTCCCCTAACATCCTTTGTAGAATTAGGAAGTCTGAATCCTACCTGGGTGTCTATTTTACAAGATTGTTTTGGCTTTTCTGGGATTCTGGAAATTTCATAAGGATATCACAAGCAGCTTGTCAGGGTCCTCAGTGGCCTGCAATTCTGAGGGAGATGCAGTTGAACCTGAAGATCGGTTTCGAGAGAACTGCCATCTTAACTGGCCTTTGTTTTCTGATCTGAAGTAGAGTAATTTTTCTAGCTCTTTAATTTCTTTTGATGATAATTTATCTCCTTTTTCTCTCTGTCAGTCCAGATAGAGGTTTCACAATTTTGTTGACCTTTAAAATAAAACAAAACAAAACAAAACAAACAAACAAACAAAAAAACAAAATAAAAAACCAGCTTTTACTTTCAACAGCTTTCTGTCAAGTTTCTAATTTCTCTCTACATATATATATATATACACATACATATATATATATATATATACATACATACATATATATATATATATACACATAAATATGTACAAATGTGCACATTGCTGGGGATTAAACTCAGGATCTTGCATATGCTAGACAAGTGTTCTACCACTGAGCTATAGCTATAGCTTTTAAAAGAGTAAACTTTTATAGTAGTATTCTGATTACTTAATAATATTTCTTTTGATTGTTTTATTATTTCCTTAGTAGTCACTTAGGGTTTGTCATCAATCTTAACTTATTCAATAAAAATCCCATTGTTAATAATATATATCAATATATGTGTAGTGATATATGTCACTATATATATATATCACATACATATGTATATATATATTTTTTTCATATAGTTCTATTTCTGTTGCAGGAAATATTAAAAAGAACCAACATGTTCCTGCGCTTGTGCCATCAACTCTCTGCCCCAGTGGCCTGGCCAGCCATGCACTGGAGGGCAAAGGCCGACCTGTTATTATCTCGTGGTGACTCTAACTCGGAACTCCAAAATCTCCTCACCCAGCTTGCTAGGTTCCCACTGGTGGATCACTGCCACACCCATGCTTCAAAGTTCCCACAGCCTTTGTGGTACCCGTCAGGCAAACCCACGCTTTGCAGCCATACCTTTCTCTCTGGAACTCAATCAAGTCACTGCAAGAAGAAAAACTCCACACAAACTTAGCTCAGAAACAATGGTAACTCAATTTTTGGGTGCAATAACTAAAACCTGATCTTGTAAGCCATATTAAATCTGATTCCTCTGGTGGCAAATCCTGGTAGATCCACCATGATACTGAGAAATTCTAGCAGCTGCATCTTGCCCCTCCACTATCTCCATTCCAAAAGCCTCTAACCCTCTCCTCCTTCTTCTCTTTCTTCGTCCAGCCTGGAAGTCCTGACTACTCACCCAGTGATTGTTTCCTGTATACATTAGGGGATTGGTTCACAAGAAGTCACCTGAGTACTGTGACTCACTCATTGTCCTCAACCCCTCTCAGGAGAGCAGAATTAGCAACAAAGAACAAACAGCACCAGCGCCATTCACAACATATTTCCTTTCCTTCTTTTCTTCTTCTTGTAACATTGCAAACTGTGCAATATATCATTTGTATAACTATTACTTTTTAAGCATTTTATGTTTAAAAACATGAGAGAAAAATTATAAAATTATAAAGCTTATATACTTATGGTTTTTAAGATATTAACATTTGCTATATCATTTCTGGTTATCTTTACACGTTCCTGATCATTTGAGTTGCCATCTGGGATTATTTCTTTAGCCAAATAAAACTCAGCTTCCACTTTGCCCTTTGTGTTTTACTGGAAAATACAGTATCTGTTATTGGCCTAATAATACAAGCATATAAGAGTTTTTAATTTTTAAATTTTATTTAATGTGCATAGGTGGGTTTTTTCTCATATTTGGTAACCAAGAAGGCCAGAAGAAAGCGATGTATCCCCTTGGACTGAGTTAGAGACAGCTATGAGCCTTTGTGTGAGTGCTGGAAATCAAACTAGGTCCTCTTGAAGAGCAACCAGTACTCTTAAGTGATGAACCATCTCCCCAGTTCCCATTTTAAATGTAATTTACATTAAATAAGAAGAGAAATGTTTGTGCTATCTTTTAAGTAACACAATTATCTTTCATAGTACTCTTCACAGTTAATGTGATACCAGTTCCCAAAAGCACCACTTGCTTGGATTCTAAATATTTTCCTTTAATACTTCTAACAAGGTGGAAATGAAAATGTGTGGTGATTTGAGAGAGAAATGTCTTCAGCAGGCACTTGGTTCCGAGCTCGTGGTGATGTTTAGGAGATACTATGAAGCCCTCAGGAAGCACAGCCTTGCTGAAGGATGAGGGAAGATTTGGGGCATTTGTGTTCTAGCTCCATTTCCAGTTCTTTCTCTGTCTCCTGTCTGTGGCTAAAGACGTGGTTATTCAGGTTCTTGCTCTGGCCTCCTGCTGCCATGCCTTCTCTGCCACTCCCAATGCCACTCCTCCCTCTGCCACACCCTCCCTGTCACGCCTTCCCTGTCACTATAGACTGTCTGAAACCATAAATCAAATAAACTCTTCCTCTCATGAGTTGCCTTGGCCATGGAGCTTGTCACAATAAGGACCTCATACAGTTAGTTAGCTATCAACAAGTTACTCCACTTTGCATTACTCTAGGAATGTCTTGAACTAAGCTTTAATTTCGAAGACTTCTGGCAATAGACCTACAGTTCTTCTTCTTACTATCTCCAATAGCTGTCTGTTAAGCTTTTGGAGGGTCTCCTGATTCTCTCCTATTATCCTTGCGGCACCTCAATATGTCAAACTTGTCTTTGGCCTTTAGACTTTCTGAGCATTGCCTGTTGTTGATCTTTTTGCGCTTATCCTACCTGGTATTTGTTGAGCCTAGATTGGCAGGTTATTTTCTAAATGTCTTCAGCTATTGTTTCTATGAGTGTTTTCATCTTTTGTTTCTTTTCTGTCTTGTATTCACACCATGCATACGTTCGTATGTGCAGTGGCAGATCACCTACTTTCAAGGTTCTATTCATCTCACTGTTTTATTTCCCCTCCTTGTTCTCTGAGTAACATATCCTCCATCAATATATCTTTTAGGTTGCCTTTCTTGTTATTGGTTTGGTTTGGTTTGGTTAAGACAGGGTTTCACAGAGCCTCAAACTTTGAAAGGATTGCCTGAAATTCCTGAAGGGACCCTCATACAGAGTGCTCCCCTCTGTATCTCGAATTAGGCACAGACGACACCCAAACAGCAATTTCCAATCACAAACAAAACACTAAGAGATCCTTTATTAA
Source organism: Mus musculus (assembly GCF_000001635.26). NCBI lineage: Eukaryota > Metazoa > Chordata > Mammalia > Rodentia > Muridae > Mus > Mus musculus. Next base: position 61,236,913 of record NC_000068.7, on the reverse strand, counting down.
GCAAGACAAAGAGACAAGATGACTGAATCTGAATTGGGCAGGAAGAGCAGCAACTATAGTTTTGCTAGTATTAATTTTAAGATGGGGTGGTGGGGGAGAGGTAAGTATTGAAATGAGCTGGGAAGTGTTGGTCAGTTCTGATTGGGTATTTTAATTAGGATAGTCAAATGAGGGATTGATTGCTGGACCTTGATGTTTTGATAATTGGACCTTAGTGACCGACTTCGGGAATGAGTCAGCGTAAGAAAATGGTCAAAAAAAGGAAATAGACCTTGGTGGCCAGCTTTAGGAATAGAATCTAATGGTTTAGTAAGGAAGAGAGGAGGAGAGAAGGGGAGGCCTGCCTGTGCCACGTTTGCCATGCTTGGGCCTGCCAAAGCCCTCCCATTCATGATTGTCCTAACTCCAAATCCCAAGTGACTATGTATGCATCCACCATGCCTGGCCTTTCTATCAATGTGTCTTCAAGTTCATTAATTATTTCTTCTGCCAGTTCAAATCTGCTGTTGTGCCCCTCCAGGGAATTTTTCACCCTGGTTATTACACTTTCAAATTACAGATTTTCTATCTAGTTTTTTCCCTGCATTTATTTATTTTCATAAATTTCATAAATTTCACAAATTTGATGTAGTATTACCAAAAAGCTTCCTTTACTTTGTTTTAAAATTCTTTCATGTAACAAATGACAATTGTACGTATTAATGGTATATAACCAGATTTTTTTTCAGTACTAAGAATCGGTTCCAGGGCTTTTGAGAACGTTAGGCAAGTAATCCATCCTCAAACTGCTATTCTCATGTCAGAATGAAATTTGGATAAATATATGGACTAATTAAATTAATCCAACTAATTCATTAATAACATCACACTTGGCTTATTTTGTGATAAGAACTTTACATTTTTATTCTGCTAGCGATTTTCAAATACACAATACATTATTGTCAACTATAGTGCTGTGCAATAGACCTCAAATTTATTTTTCACTGATCTAACAAGTTGAACTGTAATTACTACGAACATCCCAAGGAGTGTGAGAATGCGGCTATCCCTTTGACTCACTGACTCGGACCCTGTGAATATATATCAGAAGTGGAATAGGAAGATCATACTCGCGTTCTAGCTCTAATTTTTTTGAGAAAACTCGAGATTGTTTTCACAGTTATTAATTTCTATTTCTCATTCTCATTGCCTCCCCAGCCCCCACGTTATATGATTTTTCAAGACAGGCTATCTCAGTATAGTGTGTAGCACAGCCTAGTAGAAATCATCCTGCCTCAGATTCCCAAGTGGTGGCATTATAGCATTCACCTTCATGCATGGCCTGAGTTCATAATTCTACTGACCACCACAAGTAGTCCTGTTCTCCACATTCTCTGCTCTTGGCTCTAGATATTTCTGGAGACACGATGCAACAGCTCATCCTGGTTTCAGGTTTCATTGCTCTGCTGGTTGGCCAGGTAGGAAATTTGCTCTGTCATCCTTTTCTATTAAGAAATATCCGATGAAGCCCTTTGTTAAACTTTTCTTTGACTTAGTTTTACTGCTGTTAAGTTGACTTCCTTATGTATTTTGGGGACTAACTCTTTGTCAGAAATGTGATTTACCAATACTTTCTCTCAGTGTCTCAGCTTTGCTTGACTTCTTACTTAGGGTTTCCATGTTCAGATCTTTGAACTGACTACCTTAGAGATGTTGTAAACTGGACATCTGACCAACCTCAGAAACCGATGTGCTCATTTGTTTTGTCTCTGTGTATGGATGATACACTGCTGTTTTCTCACATGTGTTCTAGTTTCCTGGAACCTAGACCTTTTCAGTGCTCTAGCGTGTCAGAGCTGGGACATAGCTCATCTTTTTGGCGTGACTTTGCTCATCTGTTGTTGGCTGACTTGGCTACTTAGTCAAGTCTCCTCTTCTCACTGAGTTAAGCCTCTGAGGTTGCACCTCTAAAGCCCCAAATATCTGGGTTTACAGTTATTTTTCTGTCACTTTTACTAGTTTCTGACAAAAGTAGATTTTCTAATTTCCATTCATTGCTTTCTCATGTGGGAAAATGGTGCAGAGTGGGGCTGGTAACAATCCACTCTCCAGTGTAACCCATCAAACCTGGGCTCCTGGAAAGGAAATAGTCCTGAAATTGGCATTTCACTTTTGGCTTGACTCCTCACATCTTCCTTTCAGCTGTTTATTTTCCCACAGTACTCCAAAAACTGGTTAGACTATATTTATTAATCTACATCTACTCAATAAATCGGCCAAGCTCCATTATTTTTAGTAATGCCCCTAGGATTGAACTCCACACTCATGCAATTGAGCTCAAACAACCACATATACATATACATATACATATACATATACATATACATATACATATACATATACATATACATATACATATACATATACATATACATACACATACACATACACATACACATACACATACACATACACATACACATACACATACACATACATATACATATACATATCAATAGTTGAAGAAATAAATTTTTAAAAAGAAACACATAGAAATGCTGAGGCACACACATTCACACAGAGATAAAAAAACAAACCCATAAAAACAAAATCTGAAACCATGAGCTATAAACGAAAGATCTGTAAGGTAAAAACAAAATTCCCTGACAAAATTCTTGAGGAAACAAAACAAAACAAAACCAAATACTATTGAATTCACTTTGTGCTGGCCATCTACGAATGGAACTTTTACTTCTTAAGACATTTGTAGCCTGGCAGTGGTGACGCATAACTTTAATCCCAGCACTTGGGAGGCAGAGGCAGGCAGATTTCTGAGTTTGAGGCCAGCCAAGTCTACAGAGTGAGTTCCAGGGCCATACTGAGAAACCCCATCTCAAAAAACCAAGACAAACAAACAAACAAACAAAAGACATTCGTTCTAGTGAGTCCTTGACATAGGATTACCTGGGAGCAGAATGAGAAGTACTGGATGGGAGTGAAGAAAGCCCCATGGTTTTAGCTGCACCTGTCCCAAGTAAGGTTTCCATGGTGCTGGGTCAAGAAGAAGAAGAAGAAGAAGAAGAAGAAGAAGGAGGAGGAGGAGGAGGAGGAGGAGGAGGAGGAGGAGGAGGAGGAGGAGGAGGAAGAAGAAGAAGAAGAAGAAGAAGAAGAAGAAGAAGAAGAAGAAGAAGAAGAAGAAGAAGAAGGAAGAAGGAGAAGAAGAAATAGATTTGTCTCACATACCACAGACTTAACAGAGTTTCTTTGTAACCCTGGCAGATTTTTCTTGAATAAAATCTTGTTCTGCTGTTTTATGTCCTTAACATAATTTTTGCAGAGTGACAACAGGATGTTTTATTTTAAATATATTTAATTCATTTTATGTATATGGTTATTTTGCCTGCCCTTGTCTTTTAACCATGTGTATGTCTAATGCCCAAAGAGACCACAAGAGAGCATCAGATTCTCAGGGACTGGAACTGGAGACAGTTGTAAGCTACTATCTGGGTGCTGAGACTTGATTAGGACCTCTGGAACAGCAACCAGTGCACTTAACCACTGAGCCACCTCTTCAGCCTATGTTTTTGTTTAAAATTTCCTCAGCTTGTCTGAACAGCAAACCTATTGAGTTTCTCAAGTGGCCAAATCAAAATTGTTACTTTTACAGTGTTATTTCTACCCGAGTTCAACTTCAGAAGATATCATGATGTCCACTATCTGAAGTACATTGGAGACATATTATTTTTGCTCACATAATGAAAATAAATGTATGCCAATATACCAGTCTTGTAAAACACTGATATCTTAGTTGACTACTGTTGTGTTCTATTAATAGCTATGGCTCCTGTGTTATACTTGTGTGACTTATAGATGTAACACAATACCTGACAGAAATAGCCTGGATGAAGAAAATATTTATTTTTGGCTCACAATTTCAGAAGCTTAAGTTCATGGTCCATTAGCCCTTTATCTTTGAGCTTGAGGGAAGGCAAGACATCATGGAGATAGAAGAGCATGGAAGAAGATGTTCATCTCATAGTAAATATGTAGCAGAAACAGGGACAATGGGAAGGAGCCAGGAGACAGTATAGCATTCAAGTACATGGTTCCAATGTTGTAGTTCCTCTATCTGGGCACCACAGCATTTTGGTTTTTTGTTTGGTTGGTTAGTTGGATGACAGGTTGGTTTTGTTTTTAACAACTTCCCAGTAATGTTGCCATATGATGAATCTACCAGGAGATTTTCTGCTCATTAGATGAGAGCCCTCACAGACAAATCTTATGTGGAAATGCTCTCACAGATAGATGCAACCTGAGGTGTGTTTTCTTAATCTCTTAGTTACCTTTCAATCCAATCAACTTGAAAATAAAAACAACATACTCAAACTTATGAGACACAATGAAAGCATTTCATTATTTTTATTATTAGGTATTTATTTCATTTACATTTCCAATATTATCCTAAAAGTCCCCCACCCGCTCCCCCACCCACTAACCCATCCACACACTCCCACTTCATTCCTGGCACTGGCATTCCCCTGTACTGAGGCATATAAGTTTGTACGACCAATTGGCCTCTCTTTCCACTGATGGCTGACTAGGCCATCTTCTGATACATATGCAGCTAGAGACATGACATCTGGGGGGTACTGGGTAGTTCATATTGTTGTTCCACCTATAGGGTTGCATATCCCTTTAGCTCCTTGGTTACTTTCTCTAGCTCCTCCATTTGGGGCCTGTGATCCATCCAAAAGCTGACTGTGAGCATCCACTTCTGTGTTTGCTAGGCCCCAGCATAGTCTCACAAGAGACAGCTATATCTGGGTCCTTTCAGCAAAATCTTGCTAGTGTATGCAATGGTGTCAGCATTTGAAGGCTGATTATAGGATGGATCCCCAGATATGGCAGTCTCTAGATGGCCCATTCTTTCATCTCAACCCCAAATTGTGTCTCTGTAACTACTTCCATGTGTGTTTTGTTCCCAATTTTAAGAAGGGGCAAAGTGTCCACACTTTGGTCTTCGTTCTTCTTGAGTTTCATGTGTTTTGCAAATTGTATCTTATATGTTGGGTTTTCTAAGTTTCTGGGATAATATCTACTTATCAGCGAGTACATATTATATGAGTTCTTTTGAGATTGGGTTACCTCACTCAGGATGATGCCCTCCAGGTCCATCCATTTGCCTAGGAATTTCATAAATTCATTCTTTTTAATAGCTGAGTAACTCCATTGTGTAAATGTACCACATTTTCTGTATCCATTCCTCTGATGAGGGGCATCTGGGTTCTTTACAGCTTCTGGCTATTATGAATACGGCTGCTATGAACATAATGGAGCATGTGTCCTTCTTACCGGTTGGAACATCTTCTGAATATATGCCCAGGAGAGGTATTGCGGGATCCTCCGGTAGTACTATGTCCAATTTTCTGAGGAACCACTAGACTGATTTCCAGAGTGGTTGTACAAGCTTGCAATCCCACCAACAATGGAGGAGTGTTCCTCTTTCTCCACATCCTCCCTAGCATCTGCTGTCACCTGAATGTTTGATCTTAGCCATTCTGACTGGTGTGAGGTGGAATTTCAGGGTTGTTTTGATTTACATTTCCCTGATGATTAAGGATGCTGAACATTTTTTCAGGTGCTTCTCAGCCATTCGGTATTCCTCAGATGAGAATTATTTGTTTAGCACTGAGCCCCATTTTTTAATGGGGTTATTTGATTTTCTGGGGTCCACCTTCTTGAGTTCTTTATATATATTGTATATTAATCTCCTATCTGATTTAGGATAGTTAAAGATCTTTACTCTGATACCTAAACCACAGAAAGACCCAACAAAGATAGAGAACTTCAGACCAATTTCCCTTATGAATATTGATGCAAAAATCCTCAATAAAGCTCTCGCTAACCGAATCCAAGAACACATCAAAACAATCTTCCATCCTGACCAAGTAGGTTTCATCCCAGGGATGTAGGGATGGTTCAATATATGGAAATCCATCAATGTAATCTAGTATATGAAGAAACTCAAAGACAAAAACCACATGATCTTCTCTTAGATGCGGAGAAAGCATTTGACAAAATCCAACACCCATTCATGATAAAGGTCTTGGAAAGATCAGGAATTCAAGGCCCATACCTAAACATGATAAAAGCAATCTACAGCAAACCAGTAGCCAACATCAAAGTAAATGGTGAGAAGCTGGAAGCAATCCCACTAAAATCAGGAACTAGACAAGGCTGCCCACTTTCTCCCTACCTCTTCAACATTGTACTTGAAGTCCTAGCCAGAGCAATTCCACAACAAAAGGAGATCAAGGGGACACAAATTGGAAAGGAAGAAGTCAAAATATCACTTTGAGCAGATGATATGATAGTATATATAAGTGACCCTAAAAATTCCACCAGAGAACTCCTAAGCCTGATAAACAGCTTCAATGAAGTAGCTGGATATAAAATTAACTCAAACAAGTCAATGGCCTTTCTGTACACAAAGGATAAACATGCTGAGAAAGAAATTAGGGAAACAACACCCTTCTCAATAGTCACAAATAATATAAAATACCTTGGCGTGACTCTAACTAAGGAAGTGAAAGATCTGTATGATAAGAACTTCAAGTCTCTGAAGAAAGAAATTAAAGAAGATTTCAGAAGATGGAAAGATCTCCCATGCTCATGGATTGGCAGGATCAATATAGTTAAAATGGATATCTTGCCCAAAGCCATCTACAGATTTAATGCAATCCCCATCAAAACTCCAACTCAATTCTTCAACGAATTAGAAAAGGCAATCTGCAAATTCATCTGGAATAACAAAAAAAAACCTAGGATAGCAAAAACTCTTTTCAAGGATAAAAGAACCTCTGGTGGAATCACCATTCTTGACCTAAAGTTGTACTACAGAGCAATTTTGATAAAAACTACATGGTACTGGTATAGTGACAGACGAGTAGACCAATGGAATAGAATTGAAGACCCAGAAATGAATCCACACACCTATGGTCACTTGATCTTTGACAAGGGAGCAAAAACCATCCAATGTAAAAAAGACAGCATTTTCAACAAATGGTGCTGGCACAACTGGTGTTTATCATGTAGAAGAATGGGAATTGATCCATTCCTATCTCCTTGTACTAAGGTCAAATCTAAGTGGATTAAGGAACTCCACATAAAACCAGAGACACTGAAAGTTATAGAGGAGAAAGTAGGGGAAAGCCTCGAAGATATGGGTACAGGGGGAAAATTCCTGCATAGAACAGCAATGGCTTGTGCTGTAAGATCGAGAATCGACAAATGGGACCTCATAAAATTGCAAAGCTTCTGCAAGGCAAAAGACACTGTCAATAAAAAAAAAAAGGCCACCAACAGATTGGGAAAGGATCTTTACCAATCCTAAATCAGATAGGAGCCTAATATCCAATATAAAAAGAACTCAAGAAGGTGGACTCCAGAAAATCAAATAACTCCATTAAAAAATGGGGCTCAGAGCTAAACAAAGAATTCTCTCCCGAGGAATACCGAATGGCTGAGAAGCACCTGAAAAAAATGTTCAGCATCCTTAATCATCAGGGAAATGTAAATCAAAACAACCCTGAGATTCCACCTCACACCAGTCAAAATGGCTAAGATCAAAAATTCAGGTGACAGCAGATACTGGCAAGGATGTGGAGAAAGAGGAACACTCCTCTATTGTTGGTGGGATTGTAAGTTTGTACAACCACTCTGGAAATCAGTCTAGTGGTTCCTCAGAAAATTGGATATAGTACTACCCAAGGATCCAGCAATACCTCTCCTGGGCATATATCCAGAAGATATTCCAACTGGTAAGAAGGACACATGCTCTACTATGTTCATAGCAGCCTTATTCATAATAGCCAGAAGCTGTAAAGAACCCAGATGCCCCTCAACAGAGGAAAGGATACAGAAAATGTGGTACATTTACACAATGGAGTTACTCAGCTATTAAAAAGAATGAATTTATGAAATTCCTAGGCAAATGGATGGACCTGGAGGGCATCATCCTGAGTGAGGTAACCCGATCTCAAAAGAACTCACACAATATATACTCACTGATAAGTAGATATTAGCCCAGAAACTTAGAATACCCAACATACAAGATACAATTTGCGAAACACATGAAACTCAAGAAGAACAAAGACCAATGTGTGGACACTTTGCCCCTTCTTAAAATTGGGAACAAAACACACATGGAAGGAGTTACAGAGACACAATTTGGGGTTGAGACGAAAGAATGGGCCATTTAGAGACTGCCATATCTGGGGATCCATCCCATAATCAGCCTACAAACGCTGACACCATTGCATACACTAGCAAGATTTTGCTGAAAGGACCCAGATATAGCTGTCTCTTGTGAGACTATGCTGGGGCCTAGCAAATACATAAGTGGATGCTCATAGTCAACTATTGGATGGATCACAGGACCCCCAATGGAGGAGCTAGAGAAAGTTACCAAGGAGCTAAAGGGATCTGCAACCCTATAGGTGGAACAACAATATGAACTACCCAGTACCCCCCAGAGCTTGTGTCTCTAGCTGCATATGAGTCAGAAGATGGCCTAGTCAGCCATCAGTGGAAAGAGAGGCCCATTGGTTGTACAAAGTTTATATGTCTCAGTACAGGGGAACGCCAGGGCCAAGAAGTGGGAGTGGGTGGATGGGGGAGTGGGTGGGGGAGCATGTGGGGGACTTTTGGGATAGCATTGGAAATGTAAATGAAATAAATACCCAATTAAAAAAAAGTATAAATTCAAAAGATAGATACTATTTCCAAAGACAGGAGGAGAGTTACCAGCCCTTGATCATTTTCTAATTTCAACGAAATTTTCTCATCTATATAAACTCAGGAACATTCATTATGTGTATACTTATCTATTTTTGTACTTAACATCATTAAAATTATATAAAGAATAAAAAATTTTGCTTTGCGTATATAAAAAAAATAAAAAAATAAATGTTAACCATCATAACTTTCCTACTATGCCGTTTAGAGAATAAAAGATTAATTTTATATTGTAAATTGCATTTTTTTGTCTCATAGAATTTATTCTGCTTACAAGGAAATCACCTAAAATCATTTTCTTATAAGGATCATAATTGGATGACTCCTCTTACAACTCTTCACATTTCTTTAACTTGCTATAAGTGTAATAGACAATAGTAAAATAAATATTTCCTGACTATTTGTGACTTTAATGTGCTTATACTTGAGGAAGAAGATTTCTTTAACAATTTATATTTATGATGGAATTCTTATTCATTTTTACAGCAAAATAACTCCAGTTATAAAGACTCCAGCCATTTGACCTTTTTACATCTCTCTTCAACCTGAATTGTTCTCTACCTTTGTATAAATGGCATTGCCGCTAAAGTATGACATTCACGTTTTAGTATAACCTTTCTGATGTTTCTAAATGTAAGAGTACTGTTTCAAACCATGGGATTTAACCAATAACATTAACCAACTCTTTCATAATGAGCTATAGAAACCTTTTTTTTTTTTTTTTTTTTTTTTTTTTTTTTTTTTTTTTGCTATAGAAACTTTTAAGCAAGGACATTTGCTGTGGCTATGTGGCCTAAGAGACCAGAGAAAACATTTGCTTCTCACTGATCAGTGATATACCATGCGGTCAACCCCTAATTACCTCTGTATTTTCTTTGCCAAACTTGGAACACTATTTTTCTAGCCATTTTTATCATCTCCTTTTGTTTCTGACTCAAGACATATGAATGACCTTGAATAGAAATCTCTAAAACATAAAATTTGGGGGAAGTATTTGCTCTCCAATTCCTGAAATAGAAAGCAGTGTTCAGATAGATTTTTATCACTTAGAGGCCACAATATGTTAATCGAGGTGAGAGAGAGAGAGAGAGAGAGAGAGAGAGAGAGAGAGAGAGAGAGATTGAGAGAGGCACTGCAGTGTAATGTTTGGATAACTTGGGGATGTATTTTTATTAATAGCTTTCTAGTTATCATACAAAATAATAGGTTTTACTATGATATTCAATACCTATTTTTTTATACTGTGCTCATTTATGCTCACCTATTGTTTATATTATCTTGTTCCTACTTCCTTCCCACTGGTCCCCTTCCCTCTAATCCCCTTCCTCCTCTAAATTATTCTTGTTTTGCTTTCCTCTCCCCTACCTTCCCCCTCTCTCTTTCTCTCTCTCTATCTCTCTCTCTCTCTCTCTCTCTCTCTCTCTCTCTCTCACACACACACACACACACACACACACTTTTTTGTATTTTGCATATGAATGAAACCATGAGATGTTTGTCTCCCTGACCTCGCCATTGCTCCTTTATCTTCCCTTTCTCTCTCCTTAGACTTATTCTTCTACCCACTTAGTCCCTCTTCTACTTTCATGTTAAATATATATGACATATATGCTTACACATTCATGCTTATGTCTATAAATATAGGTTCTGTATATAAAAGAAAACATATACCATTTGTCTTTCTGAATATGGCTTACTTTGCTTTCAATATAACTAATTCCACCTATTTCCCTGTAAACAACTATGTTCCTATTTCAGGCTAAGTAAAACTCCACTGTGAATATACTGCTTATTTTCTGAACCCATTCATGGGTTCATGGGAACCTTGGCTGGTTTCATTTAACTGTGAATACTGCCTCCATAAGCATGGATATTCAGATATCTCTGTGTATGCTGATTTAGATTTCTTCTGGAGTACACCCAGGAGTGCTAGTATCACTTGCTAGTCTGACTTTTAGTTCTGTGGAGTGTCTCTGTACTGACTTCAGTATCAAAGTCACTAATTCGCATTCCTATCAGCAGTGTGTGAGAGTTCCTTTTCCTGAAGAATGCCAATTAGCATGTGCTGTTTCTTTTAGAAATATATTTCTAACAACTCACAAGTTATAATTTATAAAGACTAATTGGCAATTGACCATTCCATTACATACTAAACCAGTCTGGGGAAAGAACATATCAAAGAGAATTGGTGATTAGGTCCTTAAAATTGTATGTGACTCAATTAACTTTTTTAAAAGATGGTTTTGCTTTGCTAAAGGAAAGTTATGGACTGATTTCTACGATAAAATTTTCCTTCTGACTGACTTTATTGCAAAACATTTAGTATTACTTAAAACTGTAAAGTGCCTTTTCTGGTTTGGATGTGGTTTGAATGCTTGGTCACTAGCTGCTAGTGCTGTTTTGGAAGGTTGTGGAACCTTCAGGAGGTGGAGCCTTGCTGGAGGAAGTATGTCACTACTTAAATGCATCAAATATTCTTCTATATATTTTGTTCTCTTTTCTTTTCTTTTTTTTTTTAATACTTGAACTCTGGTGCAGTGTTTTACTGATAAAGGATTAAAAACATTTTGAGTTATCCTGTTATTCTGAATTTTCATCACTGTGGAGAAATGTTTGACAAACAACGTATCGGAAAGTAGATTTATGTTGCTGTCTTGTCACAAAGGTGTGAGTCCTTCCTGCTGGGATTAGTGTGGTGGGGCAGAACAGCTCATCTCTCTGTGGCCAGGAAGCAGAGAAAGCAAGCAACTGCCTGCAGGGTCTGCCTTTCTTCCCCATTTAGCTACCGTTTTCTCAAGAAGAAATAAAGTCTTTTGAAAGTCTCACTTGTACTTGTATAGAAGGTACAGTACATTTCTGTGGAAGCTGACATAGTAACAAGATTGAATCTTTTGATTTCTGGGCATAATATTTCCCATTCACTCAATCTTTTTTTTTCTTTTCGATTCAATAAAGTTTTATTTTCCCAAATGCACAGCTGATTGAACCTGCTCGTGAATCTGTGGGGGGGGGGGGGTCTCTACCCTGTGGTGTTTCTGGTGTAAATGACTTGGGCTTGATAAATCCTTTACTAAGTAGCTCCTGAAGGGCTGCCCTGGCCAGGAATCTCAATTCTTCAGTCTCTCAGAGACCACAACTGGAGTTACAAGCATATAGTTGGGAACTTCCTGACAGAGTTTGTCATATGTAGCTTTGTCAAACAGGACAAGATTGTTCACCTTGTCCTGAACTTTGCCTTTGAACCACTTCCTCTCCTTGCCTTGCCACTGGATTTATTTACCGGGGCTTTAGGCTTTTTTGGCCAACTTTTCGGCGACTTTCTTCTTGTTGCTGTTCTCAGGCGGCATGGCGAAACTCAGATTAGTGTGGACCACTGCAGCCTCACTAAGATGTTGGGGAAAGAGCTCACTCAATCTTTAAGTTCCCTCTGTAGCACTTGCTTTTAATATAGATGTCTGATTCTTTGTATACAATGGTTTGAAAGCGTTCATTCTATAAGTGGCTTTTTTTATGTTTTAAAACTTAGCTGTTAGTACATAGAAATACTATTGAATTTTTAATTTTGACTTTTTACCTTGTAACTTCATTTGTTAGGTATTTTGGGTATTTTGTTTTCTGCTTTTTGAGTTGTTTTTTATATTTTCTTTTGTAACATTTTGAGGACTTATCATAAAAGTCATGTTGCATGATAAAAGCAATGTTCCACCTATTTAACTGAGTACTTTCCCCCTTTTGCTGTTTGTTGAATCCATTGAACACGCTAAGTGAAAATGAAGAGTCTAGATAGCCTTACACTGGTTTCTGTTACTGAAGAACAGGAGTGTGTAATGTTTTATCATTGAGTGTAATGCTAATTACTGAACCTTTATGAAGCCCTTCCACTTTGACGGAGCAGGAATTTCCATAGGTAAAATGAAACACCACCACTGACTTGCCTACACTTCAGGGCAGGACTCAAGGCAGGGATCTAGATGTAGGAACTGATGCAGAGGCCATGGAAGCATGCTGCTTGCTAGCTTACTGTTCATGGCATTTCTCACCCTGTTTTTCTTATAGAACCCAGGACCACCAGCCCAGAGGTAGCCCCAACCACAATGAGCTGGTCCCTTCCCCATAAATCACTAATGAAGATAATGCCCTACAGCCTAGCCTGCACAGTGATCTTATGGGGGCATTTCTCAACTGAGGCTGCCTCTTCTCAGATGACTCTAGGTAATGTCCAGTTGATAAAAGGCTAGCCAGGACAGGGAAGCAGACAGAGATAGTGAGGGTACTCGTTTCCTCGTTTCTTTTCTTTCTTCTCTTCACCTTGAGACCCCAGCCCATGGGATGGCACAGTCCATATCCAAAGCAAATCTTTCCTCTCTCAAAATGCCCTTATAGATAGACACATCCAAGTTTGCTATTTCTGAATGCAATAAAGTTGTTCATCAAAATTAACCATCACAGCCTTCAAAGTTAAAATTTCCTTTAAACCTAACTTAATCTAAATTCCACATTTTTATCTTCATTGCTATTCAATTCAAAATATTTCCTAAATAATCTGAAATATGGCTCATTTACAAGTTCAGCTGATTTTCAACTTAAATTTCTTTTGTATACTATTATTTCAGAAATTTATTCATTTCACTTTAATTTATTCATTATTTAGAGATGTAACTATCTTTATTAATTTCTTGGGTTAATTCCATTATATATTTGATAATACACAATTTCAGTCTTTTGACATTAAAAAAAGAAGAATTAATAGAAAATTTTGAGGCTTATTCAAGAGCGCAAATATGACCAACCTTGGTGAATGTCCTATGTGTTCTTGACGTGAAAATGCATTGCCTTATTTATTCATCTATAAATTTTATCCAGACAGGTCAATTTGTAGCACTGTATTGATTTTTGGTTCATTCCTAACAGTTATCAAGAGACAAGTGTTAAAATATTCAGCAAGTGCTATGGGCTGACTAATATTCACCTGTGGAAGCGTAATTGTCCATGTGATAATTTTAGGAGGGGGAACCATGGGGAGATGAGATGATTATGTCATAAAGTCAGAGCCTTCCTGGATATGATTAGTGTCCCAAGGAAAGCTCTTAGGGAGCAGGTTCTTTTGTTCTTCTGCCAAGTGATAACAGAGTTTGAGAAGCCGAGGCTGGGCCCTCACCCCAATGGAGCCTTGAGCTTGGGCCTCTCAACCTCTTGAGCTCGTGAAATAAATTTTCATCCTTTATAAATTACCTAGTTTGAAGTGTTTTGTTTTCAGTTGGTTTTGTATTCTGTCAGTTCTGGTTCCATGATATTCAAGTTGTACTCACAGATGCGTCCATGTTAAGGATTATTCCATGCACTTGGTAAAGTAGTCCTTTCCTGCCTCTCTGACACCATTCATCGCTTTGTGGTTTGGTTCATTACTAAGCTACATCATTTTTCTCATGACTCACGTTAGTGTGGCATGTAATTTAACCTGTTATTTCCAATTTATCTGCTTACTTCATTTTTCTTTCTTACAAATAGGGTAAAGAGATAATTAGGATAAAAAGAATTGGATTTAAAACAAATTTAATCTGGTAATCTCTTGCTCATATTCTTCTGGGCTTATTCATTCTACCATCCATTAAGCCCATCTGATATTTTTTCTTTTAAAAAAAAATCTTAAAATTTGCCTTTTAAAAGTCTCTTGCTGAGCTTTTCATATATGCATTTTAAAAATGCACTCCCCTTTTTTATTCCTCTATAAGGCATTTTATAAAACCATTTTCACTTGCACGGTGCATTTTTATTGGATATTGGCTATTATAATGATGCATCATGAAGAGTCCTGATTACTTTGTGTTTCTTTTGAGAAAGTTCAATTTTGTTCCAGCAACAAATTATTATGTCAACTTTAAGGCTATACTTTATTTGGGGTCTTTTTGTTTGTGTGCTTGTTTATTAGTGTTAGGGTAGGGTTCTTATTCCAGCCACAACTGATTTGTCTGGGGGTCTGTGTATACTCCTTAGTCAGCATTGGAGCTAGAATAGAATTTCAGTATTACCCAGAATCACAGGACTTCCACTGGGTCAGTTCAGCTGTCCGCTGCACAAGAGGCTCTCCAGCTAGTCTTCTTCCTGCACAGCTCCTTGGTGTTTGGTATCCTTTTCTGCTACTTCTAGTCACTTCTGCATCCCATAACTGTAACCTCAGTCTCATCCATTCAGCAAAAATACGTTCTCTCCTTGTCTCCAGCAGCCTATGCCAACTGTTAAGTGTCTCTGGGCAGAAAGCCAGGGCAAATATGGAGCTGAATTTATGTGTTTTTCTTCTCTCAAAGTTCATAAGCCTGTGGTTTCTGTGTTCAATACTGAGAACACTTGCTTTCCCTATCATGTCTTGTTGCTTACGGCAAGGCCTGGCCAGTACAGCCAGAAGCAGAAATTCCTGCCTCCATGTTTAAAAAAATATTAGGAGTTAGCAATTTACATCTGAGGGATTAATGTCCAAAACTTTCATAACATGAATGATGTTTCAAGTTTCAATAAAGTGAAATTTAGGAAACTTAAACAATTAAAAGTATTAAAATAACAATTGACTCCTCTTACAAGATTTTAAGACTACAGTAGAGTATGTAGAGACTTTACTGACCCTGAATCTTCTTGCATTGGATTGAAAATTCTATCTACCATTCTGAGAGAAAGGTCTTAATGAGGGTCTCCAAAAACCCAGAGCATGAGACTAGGTCTTGAGGATTAGATTACAGATAGCAAATGTGGACTTATTCTTGGGACACAGGATGATGTAATATGAACGATGCAAAGGAAAAGGCAGCTGCTGTGAAGGCTGTGTCTGTGGTAGCTACAAGCCCCATTTTGGAAGAAAACTATCTGGTATTGCTGCTGCTTTGGCTGTTTTCTCCTCAGTGGTCCAGAGCACTGAAGTCTCAAAAGAAGGCTACTAGAAGTTGGCTGCGGTGATTTGAATAAGAATTGCCCCATAGGCTCCTGTAGTCACCAGGAAGTGGCACTATTTGAACAAAAAGTTAGAAGAACTAGAAAGTGTGGTGTGTTGAAGTAGATATGGCCTTGTTGGAGGAAGTATGTCACTGGAGGTGGCCTTTGAGGTTCCAAAAGTCCATGCCAGGCACATTCTCTCTCTGCCTCTCTGCCTGCACAGCAGGATGTATCTCTCAGCTACTGCTTCATGAGTGCTGCCATACCCCTGACCCCCATGATGATAATGGATTAACCCTCTGAAACTGTAAGCTAGCCCCAATTAATTGCTGTCCTTTATAAGAACTGTGTGGTCATGGTGTCTCTTCACAGCAGTAAACAGTCACTAAGTCAGAGGGTCTCACATAAAAGCAAAAGTGATATATACCCGAAAGGGTATAAAAAATCTCAATATGCCAACATGAAAGACACTTTCTAAAAGTTACCACGACATCTCCAAAAGTTCATAACTGTTGAAAAGTGAAGTCCAAAGATATTAAAATGGTTGAAATGCTAGGCAAATATTTTTAAAAGATAATTTCAATGATAATTTTAAACAGGGTACAAATAGCTTGATGAATGATGTAAGGAGAACAATATGAGATATAAAGAGAAAGTGAATATGAGATAGAAAATTTAAACAAATGACAAATAACAACAGCAAAACAAATAGAAGTCTTTGAAATGAAAATCTCAGTAAATCAAAATAGACTCAAAGCAAAGACTCACCAATGAACTGTGAGTAATAAGTAAGTAATAGAGTAGGACCTGAAGATAAGGTTAATTATTTATTGATTAAAGATTGGTTGATGATTACATTCAAATACTAGCAAACAATAAGAAAGTATGGCCACAGCTTCAAGACATCTAGGACACAATTAAGGGATAGTCTTATTCTATCGCTGTGATGAGACACCATGACTTCAACAACTATTACAGAGGAAAACATTTCATTGAGGCTGGCTTACAGTTTAAGAGGTTTAGTCCATTATCATCATGACAGGACCACAGGCACATCCGGTACTAAATAAGAAGCTGAGAATTCTGTATCCGGACCAGCAGGCAGCCAGAAAAGAAAGAGCCACTGGGTCTGGTTTAAGAATTTGAAATTCCAAAGCCTACCTTCAGGGACACACTTCCTCCAATAAGGCCACACCCCCTAATCCCTGTCAAGTAGTGCCACCCCATAATGACCAAGCATTTAAATATATGAGCCAATGGGGTCCATTCCAATTTAAACCACCAGAGGGTTCAAACTTGTAAATCTTTGGCATAGGAGAAAGAGCTAAGACAAAGCCTAGCAGCATATTAAGAAAGGGAGAAATTTCCCAACTCTAGGGAAATGCACAGACATTTAACTTCAAGAAGCATTTGGAACTACAGATAGGTCGAACCAAATAAAACCCTATCTATGTCATATGTTAAAATACAAACGTGAACAACAATACAACTCTAAAGCTTCAAGAGACAAGCACCAAGTTTTCTCCAACAGCAAACACAGGAGAACGACAGCAGACT
Source organism: Mus musculus (assembly GCF_000001635.26). NCBI lineage: Eukaryota > Metazoa > Chordata > Mammalia > Rodentia > Muridae > Mus > Mus musculus. The sequence continues at coordinate 61,219,660 of NC_000068.7, read as the reverse complement.
TCTAAACAGAAACCCTAGAGGCAAGGACAGAAGAAATGATTAATTCAAAGGCCTGGAAGAAAAAAAAACAACCAAACAAAATGACTATGCACCAAAATTCTCCCTTAAAATCCAAGGAGAAATAGAGAACTTCTCTGAGAAGCACAGCTAAAGCAGTACTTCATCATTAAGTCAGAATTTCAAAGTATGACACTCAAGGGAAAACTGACACAGAATCACCAGAGTGTAGGGAAGAATCAGTATCATTAGAAGAACAGATACACAAGAATTAAGAAAGAATGCAACATCAGCTACTCAGTAAATGGGTGCACTTCCAAGACGAATGAAGAAGAAGAAGAATACAGAGTATTTGATAACTACAAAAAATAAAAATAAAACAAAATTCAGAAATTTGCGTATAGCATTTAATAACAACCCCAAATAGAAATCTTTAATTAGGAGGCACAGCTGAAATAATGAGATTAAGATATGATTATCATCTTCAAGAAACTCCCCTCTTTAAAAATGAATCTTTCCCAGACTGAAGATGCATACATGGAGAATACAACTCCTATTATATGACATCCAAAAGGAAGCAGGGGTGTTATACTAAACACAGCAAGGAAGAATTCAAGCCACAGTTAGTTATTGGAGGTAAAGATGGCCATTTGATTCTACTATAAATAACCCATCAGGAAGATATATGAATTATAAATACATAGATATTGAATGTTGTTATATCTAATTTCTCAAAACAAAACTACTGAATGTATAGGGCTGGGTCTAGAGACAATAACAGTGAATTTGATACTCTCCTATCATTATTAATCTAGATTTGCCCTGTCACCCTAAAATCTGTAAGACCGTGTTGATAAACTGGATCATAAATCAAACTGATAACAGACATCTACATGATATTCCAGCTGAAGAACCATTCTCATTCTTCTTAGACCCCTATAAAACTTTCCCCAAAATAGGCTACAATTTATGCTGCAAAGTAAACCTTAACAAATGCAAAAAAAGAGAGAGAGAAATAATTTTCTTCTTGCCAGATAATAATGGAATAATACTAATAATCAAAGTAAAGAGAAAATTCAGAATATACACAAATACCTAAGCCTCAACATAGCTTTTTAAATATTCCTTTTTAATTTATGTGTGTGCTTGTATGAGTAAATTTCACTTATGTGCAGGTACTTGTGGAGGCCCAAATGAGGGCGTTGGCTCCCCTAGAGCTAGAGATGCAGGCAGTTGTGAATAGCTAACATGGGTGCTGGCAATGGAACCTGGGTCTTCTGTGAAATCAGCCAGCACTGAAACCCTTTAACTGCTCAGCCATCTCGCCAACCCCAGCAATATACTTGTGAGTAATCAGACGGTCACTGAAGATTCAAGGGGAAATTTTGTATTCCTAGAATAAATTAAAAGTAGAAATGTGGCCTTCCAAAAGTGTGCCATATTAAGAAAAGCTATGCTAAAAGACAAATTCATGGTTATGAGTGCCTGAATTAAAAAGAGAGATCTCAAAAAGGAATGATGGTTATGTATCAAGGTTTAAATGAACAGAAACTAACCAAAGACAAACTCAATAGAAGGAAAGAAATGAATGATACAGATCAGGGCAGACATAAATGAGGTGACCTTGCAAGTGTAATAAACAGAGAAGATTCAAGGAGCAAGCAGACTCACTACTGAACTGAACTAATACCAATGCTCCTATAATAAAAAGCAGATACCAGCATTACCCACCACATATTGGGAATGTTTCTGGCTCGCAGCGAAGGTTTGCAACAATGTGAGTGAAGTCACACCTAAAGGATCAGCACATACAGCCTTTATGTCAAATCTGCACATGTGTGTGCACACCCGACTCTACTGTGGTGCTATTTACTAAAGCCAAGAGGTAGAATCATCACCATATAAGCAGCTAAAGGACATCCAGCCTATGCCTTCAATGATGTATAGTATTCAGCCATAAGGAAGAGTGAAGTCAAGTCGTTAATAGTTCGTGCTTTCTCTCATATGTGACTGTAGAACAACAACAACGAAAACAACAACAAAAGCCAGTAAAAGGCAGATTGTGGGCATGAGGTAGAGGTTGGGAAGAGATGGGAGGGGATGAGTTAGAGAAACCTGACTTAAATGTATTTTAGGCAGGTAAGAAAATAATGAAATGCATTACCCTGCATAATTAATGTACACTAATGAAAAAGTTACAAAACATTAATGCATGCAATTCTCATAAAATTTAGGATAATAAACATTGCACATTCATAACCAAATATTTTATTAGTGATACCATAATAAGAAAACCTGAACTGGGACATAAAATCCCTAGTTCTTACATTAATTTGGTCTGTGCCAATGAATAATAAAAATCAAACAGATACCAGCGTTACCCACCATATATTGCGAATGTTTCGCGAAGGTTTGCAACAATGTGAGTGAAGTCACACCTACAGGATCAGCACATATAGCCTTTATGTCAAATCTCATTTGACATCTACAAGAAATGCTGCACTCTCTTGCTGGCACAAGAGTTTTTTTAATTGCCATGGCTTGGATATGGCTCAGAAAAGAAATGTCATATCTCCAACACAACGAAGAGTTAAGTGTGAGATTAGGTTTTTTTTTTTTCCTAAAAAATCCTAAATGGCAATTTTGTGAGTTTAGAGTTCCCCACTTAATGTAACATACCACTCACACATCACACTGCTGACAAAATTGCTTAGCTGTCCACCTGTCCAACTGCAGTGCAAATCCCTTACACTGAATTGCTTGGTGGCAGTGAAGCCATTTCCTATCCTTGTAGCCAGTTCTCTTCCAGCTGAATGCTAAACATGATATATTCTCTTCTGGTGCTTGAAGTTCAGAGTTCCTGGACCCCCCCCCCACACACACACACACATACACACACACACACACACACACACACACACACACACACACACACACACACACTACCTGAATTTTCTCTCCTTGTATCTTTTCACTGTCTTAGGTATATATTTGTGATCCACTTCGGTTTATTTTACTGCAAGTCAACATTAGGGAAAGTATAGCCATCAGTGCTGAGTGCTTCTTCTGAAAGAAGCTTACCGGAAGAAATCTGTGACTGTTGGGGAGTGGCCCCTTGTTCTGAGGAGAAACTGACCTAGAGGAAATGTTCAGTGTACACTTAACATTACTGACTGAGCCAACTTCTCAAAGGTGCTTTTTTCTTTAAGCTATACAATTCTCAGGGTCCAGGAATGAATTAGAAGACAACAGCATCTAAATATAAGTGCTCATAATTTTCTAAGGCCATTATATGTAAACTGTCCTGATGTGACGACTTGTCCCATAGACTTGTTCATTCCATAGCATCCTCCAGATGCTAAGACCAAGCCCAAGGCTCTCTGCATGCATGTCGGGAAGTGTTTCAGTGCTGCTTTATGGAGTTAGAATTTGAGTTTGGGGTATCAAGAGAAATGGTGAGTTCACTTGCAGCAAATGGATCAGGAAGCACTCAGGAAAAAAAATACCTAGAAAGGAAACTAATGCATTCACCCGACACACCACTCACCTCTGTAACCTCCCGATGTTGCAGAGCTTGAAAGCCTTTAGAGCATCCGTCCGGTAAGATACATTTCAGTGGAAGGTACTAAAAAGACTACAGGAAAAAAGATAGGAAACTATCTTACCCTATGCCAGATCGATGTGATTCATTATTTACCCATCAACTCTACCCTCGTTAGAATAAGTTCATTCACTAAAAGAGCAGTCAAAGAGCTACGATTTTCTGTAGTTCTCTGTAACAGACTGAAATCCAGACTTTGATGATCAAGAAAGTTTTAAAGAGGGAGGACAAGGGGGAGTGAGAAGCTCATGACCACCAAAGGATGGAGACGGATTTTCATAAATGATGATTACACCGGTCTGTTTGCCAGAAAGGTGTTGACCTGAATTTCCCATACTGATATTTTGCATCACTATAATGACATCACACCAACAGAAGCATAAAGACCTATGAGCAAATGAATTTGAACTGGTGTGTGAGTTTTACATTTCCGGTTTTAAAATTTTTGACTTGTGATATTTATTAGATACTATTAACTCTTGGCACAAGATTGGCAGGGAGTGAGATGGAGGCTGGATTCTTGTTTCCTCTTATAAAGCCATCAGTCATATACCGGTCAACATATTTGTTGAGGCTAAGCATTTCAGTGCTCAGCGGCTCATTAGCAACAGCCCTGATGATTTGGAGATAGTTGACTTCATTATCACTGAACTAGTTGTTGTAGGATGATGTAAAGGAGAGTGTGCTGCTTAACAAGCAAAGGCAGTTTGGATGGATTTAGAACCACTTAGAACGTGTACCTCTGGGTGTCTGTGAGAACCTCTCCAGAGAGTTTAACTGAGGAAGACCCAACTAGAGTATAAGCAGTGCCATCCTATGAGGACCCAGGAAAATACCAAACAAAAACAAAACCCATCTGAAGGCCAAACATCATTCTGGCTCCCTGATCAACCCAGAAGAGAGCACATCCCCTCGACCATGGCTGCCAGCCTCTCCTGTAGCCATGTGTCCATCCTTCCATATGCTGACCTTTAAACACTCATCATTTAGACCTTTGAACTGTGAACCAAACTAAGTCTCCTTTTCTCTTTAGTTGCTTTATGTCAGATATTTGGTCATAAGAGTGAGAAAAATAATTAACTTTGAAAACAGGGATGGAGAACCAAGGCCATCACTATGCCAAACCTGGCCGTGTGATTTATAAACTTTGGGGACTGTTTTTTCCAGAGCAATGTGGAACAGTTGGGAGCTACAGGCTAAAGAAGCCCTAGAGAGTTATACAGAGAATGCCATAGGCCATCCACAGGTTCTAAGTGGTTCTAAATCTAGGCAAGCTCACTTTTCCTAGCGAGCCACCATATACTGAAGTGTTAACCAGTATAGAATGATGCTGATCGGTATATTACTGATGGATATATCAGACAAAGCAGAGTACAGCCATATCTTCCCATTCCTTGCCTTCCTATCCCTTGCCAAGAACTAAAAGTACCTAATAAATATCATCAGAGTCAGAATTTTTAAAGCTGGAAATTTAAAAATCGCAAGCTAATCTAAATTCTTTTGCCAACATATCAGTAGATATGCACACCGTAAGGCCCATGCAGTTTTAGAAGAGAATGGGATTCTATCTGAAATCAAACAAGGGGACTTCATGTATTCTGGCAAAGAATCCAACTGTGTATTGCCCGAGTATTGCCCATGTTCTGGAAATTTGAGTAGGGCTGAATTAAAAAGAAATGGCACTAAATTGCTTGACAGAGAAGATGCCAAGACAACCTAGCATGCAGGCTGTGGCACAGTTTGTGTTTATTGCTCTTAGCCCGGCAATGGGAAAGTGGATGATATGAAAAATGTGAAGATTTTAGAAAATAAAAGATAGTGGTTGCAGAATGGGATCAAATTAGGGTGGGTGAAGAGAAAGCTGCCACAATTGTTAGAGATCCAGGGGACAATAGGAGAGGTAGCCTGAGGGCAAGACCACACCTATAGACACCTCCACTTGTGAAAATGCAAATTGAATGAAAAAGAAAGGGCTTGGACTGGGAACACTACCCCAAGGTTTTCCTAAGGAAGCTTTTCCCAGGCTCAGTCTCCAAGGCATAGAGATGTGGTTGAAGCATTATAACTGGTAGACATCTGAGCCAGGTGTTTCTAGGTTCTTGGCCTCATGTTCAAAGGATAGAAATAAGACCTCACCTACATTTGCCATAGTAGCTTGGTAACTTTTTTCAAAGCAAAGAGGTAGAACACATTAGAGAGGGTGGGAAACACTATTGACTGACAGTGGGTCACAGAGTGAGGCTCAATAGCCCCTAGGTTACTCCCTGGGCTCTATTTTTATAGTGTGTATAGGAAAGGAGAGCCTGGTTATTACATAGTTTTCTATTTTAATGGGTAAATTAGGTCATTGTTTTTCTACTGTGGATGCCCCTTCCGAAAATGACTTTAATTTTAATCATATGCATGCCTAATTTTGTGTAGCCATATAATGGGACCTTTGTCTTTTTTATTAAATATTTTCTTTATTTACATTTCAAATGTTCCCCCTTCCTTATTTCCCCTCTGAAACCCCCCTACCCTATCCCCGATCCCCTGCTCACCAACCCACCCATTCCTGCTTCCCTGTCCTGGCATTCCCCTACAATAGGGCATACAGCCTCCATAAGACCAAGGGCCTGTCCTCTCACTTATGTCCAATAAGGCCATCCTCTGCTACATATGTGGTTGGAGTCATGGGTCCTTCCATGTGTATTCTTTGGTTGGTGGTTTAGTCCCTGGGGGCTATAGGGGTACTAGTTGTTTTATATTATTGTTCCTCCTCTGGGGCTGCAAACCCCTTAAGCTCCTTGGTCCTTTCTCTAGCTCCTCCATTGGAGACCCCATACTCAGTCCAACAGTTGGCTGAGAGCATCTACTTCTGTTTTTGTTAGGCACAGGCAGATCCTCTCAGGAGAAAGCTATAACAGTCTCCTGTCATCAAGCACTTGTTGGCATCCACAATGGTGTCTGAGTTTGGTAACTGTATATGCGATGGATCCCCAGGTGGGACAGTCTCCAGATGGCCTTTCCTTCAGTCTCTGCTCCGCAATTTGTCTTTGTATCTCTTCCCATGGGTATTTTGTTTCCACTTCTAAGAAGGACCGAAGTATCTGCACTTTGGTCTTCCTTCTTCTTGAGTTTCATGTATTCTTTAAATTGTATTTTGGCAAATCAAAGCAAACTTGAGATTCCACCTCACACCAGTCAGATTGGCTAAGATCAAAAACTCAGGTGACAGCAGATGCTGGTGAGAATGTAGAGAAAGAGGGGTTACACTGCTGGTAGGGTTGCAGGCTGGTACAACCACTCTGGAAATCAGTCTGGTGGTTCCTCAGAAATTTGGACATAGTATTACCTGAGGACCCAGCAATACCACTCCTGGGCTATACCCAGAAGATGCTCCAACGTGTAATAAGGACACATGTTCCAGTATGTTCATAGCAGCCTTATTTATAATAGCCAGAAGCTGGAAAGAACCCAGATGTCCATCAACAGAGGAATGGATACAGAAAATGTGGTACATTTACCCAATGGAGTACTACTCAGCTATTAAAAACAATGAATTCATGAAATTCTTAGGCAAATGGACGGAACTAGAAAATATCATCCTGAGTGAGGTAACCTAATCACACAGGAACATACATGGTATGCACTCACTGATAAGTGGATATTAGCCCAGAAACTCGAAATACCCAACGTGACCTTTCTAAAGGTCTATTCCGAGGACAAAATTTGCCTTACTGTACATGTGCCTCAAACCAGATTTTTCCAAATTGGTTGGCCTTTGTTATCTTTTAATCTGGATAATCAGGGGATATAGTTGAACAAAAATGATCTGAATGTTGTTATGGTTAAAAAAGTTTATTTCTTTGTCTATGTCCTACCTGCACGTATCCAGGTAGGAGTCTGACATTGCTAAGTACATTGTTTGGAAAGGAGTAGCTGTCCACAGTACTTATAGGCAAAAGAGCTAGATACCGAGTTCATTATTAGAAGAGGTAGGTGTTTAGAATCCAATTCAAGTAGAATTCTAATTTGTTAAATTAGTTCTGTGCTTGTTTGACTCAGAAGGGGCCAAGACACTTCAAGCTCTCTACAAAACTTGGCAGCGTCACCCACATGATGTGCTTTTTGTAGGCATTCAAAGTACAAGAGACACAGGGAGATGGAAGAGCCCACACCAGGTTTCAGAAAACTCTGAGGCCAAATAGTGTGTGGTGGCCTCATATTTCCTGGAAGGAGGCCCTCAGAACACATTACATCAATCTTTGAAAGGAAAACCTATGCTATACTGGAGATTCCAAGGTGTTGGAGATGTCAGGACCATGGGACATTTGTACAGGAAAGTTGAAGGTCTTAATTAGAGCCAGCCCAAGAGAGAAGATATTTGTGCTTCGAGCAACAGAACTGAAGAGGCTGAGTGGGGCTATCCTTGACCACTGGAGCCCAGATTATACTATCTCAAGCTCCAGATGTAAGACTTGGAGCTTTCTGTAAGCCAGTCTTGTTTTGGTCTGGTCTTTATGATGCTCCCAACCTCCATTTTGGACTGGAAATGCTTATCCTGTGCCCTTATATGTTAAAAGTACATACTTATTTTAAAAACAAACAAATCAAGGACTCATAGAAAGCAGGAGAATCATAAAGTTCAAGCCCTGCTTGTACTACTAAGTGATTCTGAGGCTTGCCTGGGTAATTTAGGGAGACCTTTCTTGAAATAAAAGTACAGGAAAAGAACAAAAGAAAGGAAGAAGGGAAGAAAGGAAGAGGGAGGGATCAAGGGAGGGGAGGGGAAGGGGAGGGGAGGGGAAGGGGAGGGGAGGGGAGGGGAGGGGAGGGGAGGGGAGGGGAGGGGAGGGGAGGGAAGGGAAGGGAAGGGAAGGGAAGGGAAGGGAAGGGAAGGGAAGGGAAGGGAAGGGAAGGGAAGGGAAGGGAAGGGAAGGGAAGGGAAGGACCCTCAGGGTATACCTTAGGGTTAGTGTGTTGGTCAGCATGCACAAGGCCCTGGCTTTGATCTGTAGTATTGCTACCAGTCCCATAAAGGTATTCCAATGATGTCAAACATAACTCATAATTGTTGTTTCCTTATAAGTGAAAGAAATTGTAGGCATACACCAGGGTTCAAAGCAGTAAAATGACTTCAAATTAGAGTAGTAAATTTGAGACCTAGAAAATTAGTACAGCAACCAAGGAAATTGCTTGAAGTTTCAAGATGAGCCTAATGTGTCTATGGCCCACATACACACACTAAAGCAAGGCTTTGGCGGAGGCTACTTGAGCTTTATTTGAATATTTCTGATCTCCCAGGCTCATGATGCAGTTTAGCTATTGTTGGGTTGGTATATGGGTGGTACCTTTGCTTTCCACTTCACTGTCTACTCCAGTATGAAGAACATGACAGGGACTTGATCCCTGGCTTCTAGGCATCCCAGGCATGGACCTTGAGATGTAGCTGTGGCTATCCTTGACCTTCTGTACTTGTAATTTCCTTAAGATTTTTGCCTTGTTGGGGGAATCAGAGGGATCAAAAAGAAAACAAAAAACAAACAAAAGTAACCCAGAAAAACCATGTAGAAACATGAAGGGACCTTCAAGTCCAGGAAATGCTAAAGTAGAAGTAATAAAAAGGGAGAAAACAGAATAATGTGGGAAATCTCCTATCTGAATGGCAGTGTACTGAAAGACATGGAGCCCCGTGCTTCAGTCTAGCAAAGCATGAAGCCTGGGGTATGGGTCGTGATAATAACCTCAGCAGCACTTGGAAATACGAGGCAGAGGGTCAGAAGTTCAAAAGCATCCTCAGCTACAATGGCCACTAGAATATAGTCTTGGCTGTATGAGATCCTAGCTAAATAAATATATAGGAAAAGTTGAAAAAGAATGTTTAATGTTCATAAAATCAAATTTCAATTGCTTATTACAACAATTTTTGTCTCCTCGTTTCAATGTACCAAGTCCCAACCCTGAGCAGTAGGTATCAGAGTAAAGCGGGCCCTTACTTCTGTTCACCTTGAAGAGAATTAACAATTTGCCTTAATGGTGGAAATGCAATTCATATGAGTGTTGTTGAACTCATATAAATTGAACTCAGCCTGCTGCCTGCTTTGAGAAATAAGATATTATTGGAATACATACAGTCATAGACGCTGTTGTGTAGTTGCTTTCACTGTATCCAAAAAAAGTAAAGATTTGCAAACTTAAAATGTCTACTGTTTACTCCTTTAAGTAAAGATTTGCCAACCCCTGGCTTAATGATGCTTCTTTTTATTTCCCTTCAACAAATTAGCAGTTTGTTTTTACAGTACAGTCACAAGTCTTACACCATTTCAAGGATAACAATTAACTCAATTTAATGGTTATAGATTTGTTACAGGAGGAACCTGAGGTACAACTAAACACAGAGGAACTCTAAAAATATCTCTGAATGTGGGCTTGCATGAGTTTTCCACCTTTGAGGATCTCAGTACTCAAGCAAGACTGGATTTGGGGATGACAAGGAAGTTCCAATTAGTCTTTCTGGTTCTGCAACAGGGCCAGTTACCCTCAGATACATAGCACTTTCCCATGCTGCCCAGCCCCAGCTAACATTTTATGTTAGCTTACAATATAGAGAAATAACGTATTTGTCTGAATATAGACAGTTGTCCTTCCACATATATGTTAGTTTCCTGTGGAAGGGATGGAAATACTGGCTCTTTACAGCTTTTTAAATGCCTGACACCCGTGTTGTGATATCAGCTCTCCATGATGCTCAAGAAGAATAAGTCTCCCATTGGCCATGGGTGGAAAGGGACTCCAAAATCTCTGTGTTAGCTTAAAATGCAGGAAGGAAGGCTTCTTATTTTATTTTTATTTATTTTTTTTTTTTTTGCTTCTTTCAACTGGGGAAAAGTCAAGTTCTCTTCGTTAAGACTAGATATGTTCCTGATTTAATCACTTAAGTCAATAGCAATTATAATAACAGCCTCTTTGAAGACCTATTATGACTTGCTGCAAACAATTGCAAGGTAATTCCTGCCCCAGCATCCCAGGCCTCTTTATAGACTGTACTCGCCCATTCTGATCAGTTTGTTCTATGGAACCACCTCGCCCTGCCCTGACCCAACTTCCATACAGCCCTGCCATTTGCACTTGGTGAGTCCCTTTTAAACATGGCTCCTGAGGCTCCGATCCTTTCACAAGCCTCCAGTGGCCAGTTCACAAATAAATATTGAATGTTTTTGTTAATTAACTAGCCATTGGTAAATCCCCCAAACCTATAATGAGCTCACCGTTCTCTGAATTCCTGTAATATTAGTAAAAATAGTGCTGGATAATGTGTACATTTTATATGTGAGTAAAATATCATTCAAGGCCAAAGACAATGCTGTATATTTCTTTTAAAATAGCATTGAAAAGAGACAAGAGCGAAGGAACAGACAGTGAGAAGCAGGCCGGTGGACATGATCATACAATGTGACAAAGAATTGAGGGGTTGTCTCACCTTTATATAATATATATATATATATATATATATATATATATATATATATATATACACACACACACACACACACACATACACACACACACACATACACACACACACACACACACACACACACACACACACACACTCCATTTGAATAAACCACTATTTGTTAATGCCAGTTTAAAAGTCATGTTACATTAATAAGATATACTTAGAAATCCATTAGGATTTATGTGGATCAAATAACCCCTCTTTAAACACCAATCAAGGGCAGAAGTGAGTTGCAACAGAGCATCATTACCCTGCTTTTGGTTGAATTGAAAAGCCAGTTTCAGGTTGTATTTGTCTTGAATGGCTCATCAAAGCACTGAGCCTGGGCACAGGCAAAATATTTGTAATTCTTCTTTTTTAAGCTAGGAACTATTCTCTTTCCTCATTGAAAGTTAGAGTCATGCCGGGTGTGGTGGCACACGCCTTTAATCCCAGCTCTCAGGAGGCAGAGGCAGGCGGATTTCTGAGTTCAAGGCCATCCTGGTCTACAAAGTGAGTTCCAGGACAGCCAGGGCTATACAGAGAAACCCTGTCTTGAAAAACAAACAAAAACAAACAAACAACAAAAAAAAAAAGAGTCAGAACCACTAGATTTGGGTCTGGCAACTTAAGCCTCTTCATTATTCTTCTTCCTCAATTTTTTTCATTTTACATCAGATTTTCAAGATGCTGAAATCAGTAATTTCCAAAGAAGAATAACAGCCCCCAAATCCTGAAATAAATTAACTTGTAAGACTACCTTTCCTTACAGAAAGCTTACAGATTCTCCGTACTCCCACAGTGTCCTTCCAGATTCTGTCCCTCCCTACCACCAGGCTTAATTCCCTCCAGGTCTAGGGAGAGCCTGCTTTACATTGTAGTTGCCGTCACTACACATTGGTTAAGCTGTCCAAATAAAACAAACTGAGTGCTTATCAACCGTCTTCTAGTGAAATGTCCAGCAACCCTGTTTTGCCTTTGAGACAAGATGTCAGGGGAGGTAAGTGGTTGGAAGGCAGCCCAAGGATGAGAGAGATAATAATATATGTCTATGGGCTGGGAGTCCTCCTAGGACAAAGAGAAGCATTTCCAAGTATTCAGTAACAAAGGAAGGCATGATGCACTAACAGCGTGGCAAGTGTGTCCCCATAGAGCCAAACTGAATGAGGCAGGACTGTTTTCTCTGGATGATTCACCAGTGGTCCATACTAAAGGGAAAGTTTTAATGACCATGATTCATGCTCACCCTTTAAGACAAAAATCCCACCCTCTCATCATTGAGCCTCTAATAATGCTAGTAAGTATGTGTTGAGTAATGCAATCGGCTGCTGCTCTTCTGGGACTTCCTGAGGTGTCCTGGTACTGACTTCTGTTACTCTTGAGGTATCTCTTCTAGAACTCTGAAATAACACGTGCATGTGTGGGAATGTTGGGATGTGATTACAAAACGAGAGGTGAAGAATTCTCCGGCATCAATGCAGATGATTTATTTCGTCAGAAAGCAATTAACCTGGCATCATGTGCTGAAAAGATGACCCTTTCTTGCTTTGCAGTGTAATCCTTGTCAAAGATCATGTGACTGAATCTATCTGATTTTATCTAGATGTTTCATCCTGGTCCTCAGAGTGATATTCTCATTTCAATTCTGTACTGTCTTAGTCTGGGTCACTTTACAATACATCATGTTGTCTGTGAGTGGAAACATTCAGCCTGCCTCTTAGTTTTTTAAGACTTTATTATTTTTAGCACTATATATTTTACACACACCCCTCTTTTATAATTTTTTCAACATGATTCAACATTACTCATGAGTCAAAAGCATTTTACATATTTTTGGATATATGTGTCTATAAATAAATATATAACAATGCAAGTCAGGCTGGGATAACTGAGTTTTTGTCATTCTTTTGGAACAAGGTGATTATCTGCTGGACTTCTTGCTGTGATGACATTCAGATCAATTTGGGAGAAAATGGGGAGAAGACACCAATTTAAAGAAGTTTCTACATTTTTGCTCAGTAAAGATTTCAGTCAATACTATCTTTTCTGAGAAAATGGACCATCCTGCATATATGATTTGTTTTGTTGTACATAAAATGAGAGGGAATACTCCTCAAAGTTTAACTGCTTGCCAGTACCAGATTATCCGTCCAGGAAGGATATAAAGAACACCTTTAGAAAAGGAGGAGCTATGTAAAAAATCAATCATCAGTCAATCAATCAATCAAACAAACAAATAAGAAGCAAAAAACAAAGCACAGAGTTATTTCCTGTCCACCAACAGTCACAGCTGTGTCGGCTGAGACTTTTCCTGCGACCTTGCACCACATTTTCATTTTGTCATCGATAACTTGACATAGTACGGATGTCACCTTTTAGTAACAGTTAACAAAAGGGTTTCTTCTGAATCATTTCATTTTTCAAGATATGTAGTGACAAGTTAGTTTCTGTAAAACAACTTGCCATACACTATTAGTATTTTCAAGTGTTCTAGAAGCCTGTTCCCTGTGTAGATTTAGTACTTGCTGCATGATATAATCATCAAATATGTACTGATCATGCATTCTTATCACACACACTCACACACACACACAACTTTAGTTTAGGTTCCTTTTCCTACTGAATCTGACTGTATAGCTACGTTAAAATTCATCAGTGGTAAAAAATTATTGATAGAATTGCTTATGATCTGATGTTTCAAGCAGTTATGATTGGAATACCGTTAGACTCTTTATATCTTTGACTTTGAAATAAAAATCATTTGTTAGAGTACCTCTCCTCTAGACCCAATCTTGTTTACGCAGATTTATTGAAAATATTTTAGCTTAAATTCTGAAAAAGACTACTCAATTCTTAATCTTCAACCTTTATCAACCCTGCCCCCATTCTCTACCAATCTTCTACATTTATGCTTCTTGGCTGACTCTCAACTTTACTAACAAGCTAGCAACAGAAAACCCAGAATTTGTGTAAAGACTTCATGCTCCCAAGATTTCCTAGGTAGATATAAATCTTTTCTCCACAGGATTCACAAAACTCAATACAAATTTAATTATCCTTCACAACATGGTCAAAACTTGGGGAAGTGGAAAAAAAAGAGAGAGAGGTGAAATTCATATCAAGAACAAAACCAAAATCTAAACACCAGTAATAGCTAAAGAACACCCAGCACATGTGCACTCTCAGGTTAAAACCCAAAGCTTTTAACTCCTACTGTACCTAACCTAGTTCATCTCATTTTATTACCTACCATGTATTTGTTATCCATAAATATTACAAAGTTACGTGCTACCAAAGGGCATAGTCTTTAGGGAGGTATGTGTCATTTAGAGAAATACATATATTGCTTTTAAAAGGATACCTTAAATAGAGACAACCAGCCAAGCAAATTTTAACACATATTTTTAAAAAGAACATAAATAAATGGAATTGACACATTTAACATGCCAAGATACCCTAACGCTTATGGTTAGTTCTAAAGGTTGCCCATACTGAGGTGTGCAAGGCCATTGTTGCTATTTGGCAAGGTGCCTCATGAATTTTCAGGTGCGGGGTTTGATTATTTTCCATTTAACAGTGTAAACTGAGAGGCTGTGTGCAGCTGTTTTCTCCAGGATCATCAGGTGTCCATGGGCTGTCAGACTCCATGCACCCTGGTTTCCACGGGAACCAGAGTCTTGCCCAGCAGATCACAGATCCCCCATTTTTACAAATGGCTTCTCCAAAGAAGCTGGTTTTTAAAAAATTATTATTAAAAAGAAATATATTTGACTCTGCAAATGTTATTCTTAAATTGGTTTACTTTTGGAAAGAAATAGAAGTTTACACCATCGTGAAAATTAAAGAATATTATGATCATAATCCATAAACTCAAATTCAGAAAGCAGCTGTAGCTATTTATTTAGTGCTGATGGAACTTGATGCTTTGAATACAACTTAGATCATTAACTCATCTAACAGGGTGAAAGATACAAGGAGTAAAAGATGTGATGCTAAAGCCTTTGTCAGAAGCAATTGTTTCAGAAGAGCTATGGGCTAGGAAATAGGATGTTTTTTCTCAAGGTCCTCCTCAAATGTTCCCCTTATTTTATCTAGCAATATTTAGAGATTAGCATATTAAAAATGATTCAGAAAATACAAGAACAGGGAGAAAGGACTTGTAGCCAGGCCTGATGGTTCTTAACCTATCATCCTACCCTGTCATCTTATGGAACACTTGGGAGGCTGAAGCAGTACTCTGAGAGGTCAGTCTGAGCTACACAGTGAGGCCGTCCCTCTGACGACAACGGACAGAATTCACAGGAAGAAAGACCATGGAGCCAGAGAGAAGACAGGAGAGAACCCTGTAATTTTGGGCTTCACTTTCCTTCTTCTGAAAATGAAGAATTGAGCTGTCACAGTACCCAGATTTCAACCATGATGTTATTTACTGTTACAATGAGGACAAGAAAGCCTTTTTTTTTACAAGAGTGTGCACATGGTCCAGGTGATCTTGGGATGTTCATGATCAACCACCTGTGTCCTGGTTAGAACCCTCCTTCCCTGAACACCACTATCATAAAGTCCAGAACAATTGTCCCTCTATGACTAAGAAACAACACTCTGGTGTTTGCATCAGTAACAGCCCTTGTTCAGAAATAAGGGACTCTGTTGTCATATTTACAATTGTATAGTAAGTGTTTCTTTACAAATAACTTGTTGCTTTCCATGAAATATTTTATTTCCTTATGCTTTCCTCCCTCAAAGTCATTAATCTTGTTCATTCAAGCATGCTCTTGTCTTCTTTCTACCGACCATGCTTCTGCCATGTTTAATACTCTGAGTAAGGTTTGTCAACGACACAGCTTGTGCAGGTTAATTCTTATTAGAACGCTTTCTACTCTATCCCCCATTCCATCTCTTTAAATAAAACACATCTTTCTGTTCATATGACTTTTGGTTACAGTTGTATGTATATATCAGCTAGGTTATTTCCACTGTAATGAATTACAAGCTACACTAACAGTAGCTTAAACCATCAGGATACCAAGTGTTTACATAAAGAGAAGTCTGGAGACAGGGCTGTGCCTGGGAGACAGCAGATCAAATTAGACCCAAGGCTGTCTTATGGCTTCCGTGGTGGCAGAAACCAATCTGATTTCTGTCAGTCTGGGCTGAGTTAGTAATTGAAAACACCTAACTGAAGTGAGGGCAGAAGCAACCAGCAGGCAGACCATGTCAGAGCTGGGGATAACACATACCAACCTGTTAAGATAAGCTATTATAAAGGACTTGACAACAACTCGGTCTCACAGAAATAACAGATAACAAATCTGTTTTCTGGGGAAACCAGATGGAAAGAGCTGGAGGAAAGGGCAGGAACGCCCATGGGTAACTTGCTCTCATTTATCACACATTAAATTACTGCTTGATACTTTTGAGCCATCCTAGCCTGAGGAGGTTGGGGCACTGGTGGCTAAAGACTATTCTTATTTTTCAAGCTCATATTCTCATTGAGAAGGCATGCATATTAATAATTACATTTCCATATGTTGAGTTTCTAACAGTTATATATAAAATGATAGGGAAACCACACAGACAACAACTCCACCCATGAGTGCCATGGTGGAAGGCACCATTATAAAGATGGCTTCAAGAAAGGAATGTCTCGGTTACCTTTCCTGCTATTATGACAAGAACAGTTTAAGGGAAAAAGGATTTATTCCTGCTTATAGTTGAGGGATACATGGTAGTGAAACCGAGGAAGTAGGAGCTTGAAGCAGAGTCGTGTTACGTCTACATTCAGAAGTTAGACCAAGGAAGGCAAGTATGTGCTCAGTTTGCTGTCTCCATTCTACACTGGTCAGGGTTCTCTGCCCAGAGAACCACCACATCCACAATTAAGTTGAGTTTCCCCTATGTGATGGTTTGTAAATGCTTGGTCCAGGGAGTGGCATGATTAGAAGGTGTGGCCCTGTTGAAGTAGGAATGACACTGTGGAAATGAGCTATAAGGCCCTCATCCCAGCTGCCTGGAAGCCAGTATTCTGCTAGCAGCCTTCAGATGAAGGTGTAGACCTCTCAGCTCCTCCTGCACCATGCCTGCCTGGATGCTGCCATGTTCTTGCCTTGATGATAATGGACTGAACCTCTGAACCTGTAAGGCAGCCCCAATTAAATGCTGTCCTTGTAAGAGTTGCCTTGGTCATGGTGTCTGTTCATAGCAGTAAAACCCTAAGACACTCTATCAAGTAATGTGGCTGAGAAAGTCCTCCACAGGCATGGCCAGAAGTCCATCTCCAAGGTGAGTCTAGATTCTATCAAGCTTACAGTTTTGTGGGAGCCATCTCAGGGGGGAAGACAGTCCAAACAACAGAACACTTTAGGAAATGAATGCAGGAAATGAGCACAGAAAATTATCTCATGAGAAGACTTAAATTTTGCTTTTATCAAAACTGTAAATGCACACTTATGATACAAGGATTAATATGTTAAGAAAAGAGTAGACGGTCTGACTCTGGTTCTCACCAGATTCAGCTGATAAAAGTTTTGGCCTCTGAGAGACTCTATTATTTCTCAAAGCGATAGCTCATTAGCTACACAATAGCACTGCCCCTCTCTGTGTGTGTGGATTTTAGAAGCAGGGTTTCTCTGTGTAGCTCTGGCTGTCCTGGAGCTTTCTCTGTAGACCAGGCTGGACATGAACTAAGAGATTCACCTGCCTCTGCCTCCCCAGTGTTCAGATTAAAACCATGCACCACCACCATATTTCAAATAAGAGAAAGTCACACACAACTCTGTGTGCTTGTAGTCTAATTTCTGAAGTATTTGTAGTTTCTACATGGAACAATTTGTATTGTATAACAATATATATGTTCCATTTTTGTATTTACTATTCATTTACAGAAACTGAGGTGGGGACAGGAATTTTTCAAGCTGATTGGCAGTGAATGTTTGCTTTAGGACTTGGAATAAAGTGGACAGTAGATAAGCTGAAAAACTTGTAATTCCAACCTAGTTTGAAGTGGCCCATTCTCCACTTCCAAAGCACAAGTCAAGTTCTTAAAATTTTACACCTATTTTTAAGTGCCATGTGGAACATTCCTTACTATCAGCATTGTCCCCTGAAAACATACTGTGTTTGCCTTTTTTCTGCTTCAGGACTAACTCCACCCATTTAATTCATCTGCCAGTCATAATAAATAATATGTGGCACACCTGTAGGTAGATTAATTGTCAGTGGAAGCAAAACTCTTTAAAATAGCTGGAGAGAATCCACTGTGTATTGCAAACCCGGTGTAGGTGGGCAGCCAGATCACAGTTTCAGGAGATCCAGAGCTCACTGCTCTAAAGCCTTAGCCAGTTACCGTAGTTCCCACAATTCCACTGTCCAAGGCTATAGGAGTCCATGTGCAGTCATCTTGTTCCCCTGAGGGCCCTTGCTTACATAACTAGTCATCCTTTAGAAAAATATTCTTTCTACTCCCTAGGTTTGTTTTTGATCTACACCTTCTTGAGACTAAGAGTTGCTTGTTCTTATTCATTAGTTACTGTATATCCTTAATGACCAAATGTTATCCACATAGCAGATATACCAAAGGCCCAGTACAGCCTAGTCCTTTAGTCACATGCAATGGAATTCCTCTCATTTTAATAGCTGAGTCCTCTGAAATAAGAACAAAGGCTGGTAGTACATTTCAAGACAATCTTCCATAAGGCAGCTTTATTTCTACCCTTGCATTCACCAGTGGCCACAGGTAGAATAATTTGGGTATCTCAGTATCAGCACTATGAACACTCTGAATGAGATAGTCCTTCATCCGAGAAGCATCCTGTGCACGGCAGGGTGTACATCAGCACCCCTGCCTTCTACCTCCGGATTCCAGTACGCTCTTCAAATTGTGACAAGTGCTCCTAGATGTGGTCAAACATCTCTAATATGTATCACCGAAGTAATAAAACTTACACAGCACTCTTGTTGGGAGCAAATGGATGCAGCTCAGGAAAAACAGGCCCTTCATATCTGAGGTAGATATCTCCAGGCCAATTGAAAAGGAGCTGGAAGGAAACACACCACTGAGATGCTGTCGTATACGGTTCCACACAATTCTCAAGTCAGGGCAGTTATAAACATGGCCCACCATACCACATCATCTGCAAAAGTCACAAGATTTTTCAAAACCAATTTCTGGGTAGATCAGACTCAGTGATCTCAGTTTTCGATGGTTTCTGACTCGAAAGTCTGAGCTTCAATAAAAACAATTCTTTGGTTTTAATCTTCCTGGATAAATATGAACATCTATCAGTTTCAGACTTAATCCAATTAAGTAAAACTACTGTTAATGGCCAGGGAGACAGCTTAGTAGTTAAAATAGCAACCCCTCTTGCAGAGGACTTGGATCCAGCTCAAGCACCCACAGCAGGCAGCTTGCAAATACCTGTAACCATGGCTGCACACAATCTGATGCCTCTGACTTCTGAGGGCACCCAGACTGGTTTGCATAGACCTACAGGCAGACATACACATACACATAATGGAAAACAATAAAATAAGATGAATTTAATTTTGTATTTTAAAGCTAGATGAGTATTAAGTTCTTCGTGTTACTAACACTCTGGAGACTGGGAGGCCTGTGGACTGCCCTGTCAAGGTCACTTTAATGAGAAAAGAGGAAGATCTATGCCATGGCCACGTATAATCCTGCTGGGGACATTTAAAGTAGTATTTGTTTCATAGTCATTTCCCACCCATCTCCCTCACCCCACCCCCAATATTCAAACATATGCTCAGAGCTTTCAGGAAGGAAGGAAGACTACCCAGGAGGTACAAAATGAGCATGATTCAAATGTTTTGTCAGCTGGAGTCCTAGCCAGCAACCAATTTTCACAAACTCTTGTGCGTTATTCAAATTATCATAATATTATTCAAATAATCATAACACAGCATTGGGTCTTTGACCTATTAATTATCCTTTCATCCGTTCCGTCCCTGCTGCCGAGTTAATTAGTCAGATGGCGGGGTCTCTGCTTTATGTACATTATCTCAACGACAGAAAGCCACAAAGTTGTATCAAGAACTGCGGTGTTAGAGCCATCCTTTTCCGTCCTAATAATCATGCATGCAAATTATTTTTTAATCTTTTTCTTCTAGATAATAGCCTTGCTATTCAGAGGAGAGCCAGAATCCTTCATCTCTTTGCCACTGTGTGTGTTGAAGAAGAAATAAGTGGCGACTAGCCACCCGACACCCCAGATTGCATCCTGGCCCAGTTTTCCTCTCCTTGAAAGAGAGGAAATCGCTCCTTAGACAAGTAGAATTCTCTTTATCCTGTCCTTTCTGCCCCAAAGCCATGATTGAGTGTCTTTGATTGACACTGCTGGTGGGATCTGACCCTGTCTTCTGCTATACCAACACTATGGGCTCATCAGTCAGAAACCCAATCTCTAGCAGCTCACAAAGGGACTTCTTAAAATTCCTTTCTCATGTAACATGGAGCTCACCCTGTGACATCAGCCTCAGTAAGGAAACAAACAACAAACCACATATCTCTTGTCAGAAGTGCTGTACAGCTACTATTTTCTATTACATATGTCTAGATTTTTCTGTCAAAGTTTTTGTTTATTTTAGAGTATAAGAGTCCTTTTCAGATTGACAAGTGAGACTATTTTAGCAAATGTAACATTGAAGTTGGCATATCTTCATTTCCTGTTTTATCATCAGGAGATCAGTGAGACGAAACTGTTTCAAAGAGGGGAGGAGTGATACAGTGCATTTTCCCTCAGTGGTGAAATTAAGAAGTCACTTAGGAAATGAAGACACCCAGGGGTTCACTGATGCCAAGAAGGCACATGGCTTCTGGGAATGATGCTACAACCAAGATGCTGGGACCTCTAGCTGAAGACTGTCTTACAGAGTAGGCTACCCAGGGAGCTGGGGCCAAGCAGAAATGTAACCAGAATGGAAAACCACCCCACAAGGAAAAAATAGAAGGGAAGAAATACCCTGGCTTCTTCCTCCTGGCTAATCTCTCACCAAAATTTCACCAGTGGAATTATCTAGAAGCTATGTATAAGAAACCATGAACACAGCTATTGTGCAGAAGGGTTCTAGATAGATCCAGGAGTTGTATCTATCTGCTCTTGTGATGATAGTGAGAGCTGTATCATTAACACCAATCAAAATGCATATGATGGATATGCAAGGTCCATCTACAAGAGCATGTGAATTTAGCCTTACTCACCTAGAACTGACAAAACTTACAAGTGTACACCAATCTAAACAAGTCCAAAGTACACTGGCCAAGTTAATAGAATAAATAAAACCACCCAGGAAAACAATAACTTTTAGTACAGTAGTACTTATTCAGGGGTGCAGGACAAACAGTGCTCCAAAGAGCACATCAGATATTTCCATATGCTTCTTTACAGAGCAAAATCAGATATGGTCAACACTTTGCTCATGTCATTTAAGGCCTTGAGATCAGGTCTTCTGGATCATCTCAGGAGGCTCAGTTTAGTCATATGAGTCATTGAAAATCAGAGAGCCTTTGCTGGATGCATTGAGAAGCAAGAGGGTGCAAGTAGTGTCAGAGAGGGAAGAAAGGGTCTCTACTGAGATTTTCTGATTCTAAAAACCTTGAAAGGGAGCCAGGAGTCAAAAGGTATGGTTAGTGTCCCGAAGCTGGAAGATGTCCCAGAACCTTTCTGGCACCTTATCTGCTATTCTTCATCAATGTTTCCCCTCCCCCAACTGGATGCTTCACAAGTGTGTTGCTATTCTCCATTTTGAAAACAAGCCCAAGAACCTTCTGTGTCCTCAACTCTCTGGTGGTGAATTGTCTCTTACAGCAAGCCCTCCTCCTTTTTTTTTAATTGAAGGAAATGTTGTTTAATTCCTTGTCTCATTTTCTCCAAAGCTCACTCCATTGAGTGATCAATTTTCATTCCTTATCTGACTTGGCTTAGTAGACGCCTTCAACAGAGTTAATCACTCTATTCTCGGTAGCTCCATCCTCTCGCAGCCTTCTGAAACCCTGAAAGTGCTTCTGTCCTCCTTCTCCCTCAGTGGCTTTGTCTCTCGTATCTACTTTCTTTGCTCCTGTCTTTCCTGTCCTGCTGTCATCCCCCAGAAGTTGAAGCTTTGTTATTTTCTTTTCATTATCTACTCTCATTCTCTTGACAGCTTAAACCCTCTGGATTCTAATACGTGGCTGGATGGCATATTTTATCTCTAGTACAGAATTTTATGAAGAACTACATACTCAGCTACCCAACTGCCTGCCTCCCTGTTGACTAGAGCCTTTAGGAGGTATCTCAACCTAGTGAGGAAGACTAGTCTCTGGGTTAGTTTTCTCTATATCAGTTCATGATTGACCCATTCTTCCATTAATTCAAGACCTTGGTATCATCTTTGGCTCTTCTTTTTCCTAATGTTTTCAAAATGAATACAAGTCTTCAAAAACAGTGGACATACTTAGCAACTATATGCCAACTTTTCACTAAAAGAAGAGATGGATGATTCTTGGGGCAAAACTGTGAAAGGACAAAATGAGTCAGCTCATCTTACTGTGTCATGACTGAAAAAGTGCTCAAATAGACTAGAGATATACCAGGCAGGCTTGGAAGTCATAACCTGGGTATAAGAATAAATAATGATTTAATGGATTATAAATTGCTGATAAAATAAAAATCAATTAATTTTCATCAATTAATAGAGAAGAAGAAAGTGTCTTATTTCAGTAAAAAAAAAAGCCAGTTAGTACATTCATACAAAGTGAACTAGAAAAATTACCATTTTACATTTTACACTTTAATAATTACCTGTGTATACACGAGTAATTCATGCAAGACATGAGCAGCAAGCACATGTGTATTGCTAAAAGCATCTCAAAGACTCTCCCTGCAAATCATTATTAGCTACAAAAGGAAAACAGGGAAACTTGTCAGGTAGCAAGTAGCTTTATGGAAACCAGACAGATAAACAGTGCTCTGACATAATGCACTGGTATAAGGACACAGCAACAATTCCTGCTCCAAATACAAATTATGAAAAAAAAATCAGAGAGACACAAATTGAGGAGCATCTAAAGAATAACAAACAAAATATTGACCTGTGTTCTTTCAGTTATCAATATTATAAAAGGCAAAAGAAACTGAAGACAGGTTACACTGTGCGATGCATGGTCCATGATGTTCATTTGCTTTAGCCAGTATATTGGGGGGGAGGGGCATCTGAACAAGATTTCAAGGCCAGATGACATTGTAGTGTCCAAGTTAGTTATCTGAGTTTTGAAAATTGTTCTAGAATTTATGTGTGTGTGTGTGTGTGTGTGTGTGTGTGTGTGTGTGTGTGAGAGAGAGAGAGAGAGAGAGAGAATATATATGGAGAGAATATATATGTATATATATATATATATATGTGTGTGTGTGTGTGTGTGTGTGTGTGTGTGTGTGTGTGTGTACTCATTATGTTCATTTTGAAACTTTCCATAAGCCTAAAATTATATCAAAATAAAACTGTTTTTAAACATTTGAGAACATTATGTGTAGATCATGATTCTTCTCATCTCTCTCCACTGCCCTCCTATCCCAGATGTCAGCATCTCTCTTCTGACTAGCACAATTGCTTCTTCACACTTCTACTGACTCTGCACTCTCTGCTTTCTGGTCTCAACACACAAGCCAGAAGTCCTTTCAGAACACAGACAGGACCACAGAAACTCCCTATGTGGGACTCCATGTAGTTTCTTTCCTGTAGCCCCCATATCAAGTCTCACAAGCCCTCCTCCGCACCACCCATCCCTGGTCCATGCTTCCTACTGAGCTCCTCTGTGGCATCAACTCTCTCTGTCATCCATACTGGTCTTCTCCCATATTTAAGGCCTTCATTCCTCAAATAAATAAACACACCACATTAAATTTGCTTTCATCTTTAATAAATGTTAAAATTATATACAAACTTAGAATGGCTTTTAAAATAACTTTGATTTATTATCAGTAAATGTTTGTAATACCTATTTTATATACCTATTTTATATTTATTTTATATATTTATATTATACTAATCTATATCCCAGGGTCACATAAAAACTTGTCTAGTAAAAAATGTTCACGGCAAATAGAAAAGATTGCACCCTATAACCTATGGATTTGTCTTGAAGCACTGAGAATATTGCAGGTGAAATTAAGATTGCCAGTTACCTGTCTTTTCTCTTACTACGATAAAACACCATGATCAAGGCAACTTATAAAATAAAGAATTTACTTTGTCTTATATATTCAGAAGGTTAAAGTCTATGATAGTAGAACAAAAGAACAGCTGAGAGCTTACATTTTGATCAACAACCAGGAGTCAGAGAGAAAGAGCTGGGTATCACAGGAGTTTTTTGAAACCTCAAAGCCTCCCAATGACACACCTTCTACAACAAGGCCATACCTCTCAATACCTCCCAATACTTCTACTAACTGGGACCAAGTACTTAAATTCATGAGCCTATGAGTGCCATCTTATTCAAACCACCACACTGACTTCATGAGAGAGTTTCTTCTGGAGTCTCTGCTTGCACTCCATTTAGTCATAGGGGCTTTTAAATTAGGAGAGTTTTTATTGGATGCAGTGAGAAGAGATGTATGGATGAATAAAGGATGAAAACAATTTGATAGGAGAGCTGAGGAACAAGAAGTGAAGGCAGAGAAGGAGACAAAGTATTTTCTTCTCAGAGCATACTGGCACTTTGATTTTATAAAAAAAAAAAAAAAAAAAAAAAAAAAAAAAAGCCAATGTATGACTTTTGTCCTATAAGCCAAGAAGATAAAAAAAAATCAAGTTATTTTAACCCATTAGGTCCATGGTAATTTTAGAACATGAAGAGTGTAGCAATAGAAAACTAGCACACACTCTACATGACGAGCAACCTAGTTCTGCAGGCTCCTCCGGAGCTCTGGTTTTCCTCTTAACCTGGACCTCTCGGTGTCATGTTATCATTTGTTAAAGTCTACTTGCAATTTGTCACATCCGTGTATGTTGCAAAATGCAAGGGGTTTTGGTTTGTTTGTTCTCTTTATTCTCTCCTGTATGTACTATACCTAGTACCATGGGACCTGAGTAGAAAGGACAGGAGTTGTTAAACATTGGTTGAAAATGTCTTGAATGTAAGAGTTTGTATTAACAGGGAAAGGCACTGAAACTGTGCCCACACTGCAGAGCAGAACCGCAGAAGACAGAGTTTCCTATAGTAAAACTCACAAACTTGCAGTAAGTCAGCATCCAAGCTGATTATGTCTATGACCTGCACTGATCAGCTAGAGGAGCCGCCGAGCCCACTTTAATAATAGATAACATTTCTCCAATTTCATCTTTTGTTTAGAGACTGCCTTTCAGCCATAAATCAGCTCTATGGCCTAAGAGCAGGCCAGGGGATTGTCAAAGTCCCTTTCCTGAGTAATTCCAGAAATGCCTTAAAGCTCAACAAAGGAGGCAGCTGACATTAGAATCTGGAATTTATAACAGGGGAGCCTCAGAAGGGCATGGCAAAACAGTAGGCTAAAAACTCCCTGAGATCCTTTCAGTCTGTCTTTTTAAAAGTCTCCATATCTCTGGCAAAAGCCAATTCATTTTTAAATAGAAAGAAGCAAATTCAATTATTTTAAAAAATTTCCATTGATTATTTATCAGCTATAGTTTAATTGTATTCAACTAGTTGAATACAATTACTTTAAATTGTAGCTGTAGCTGAGCCTTTGCCTTTGCTATGGGTCTTTCTATGCTAGAGGAGGCACTCATGAATACCCCAGCACAGGGCTGGTTTGCCAGCAGCCTTCTCCTGAGCACTGGATGGGCCCTTCTACCATTGATGGCAAAGCATACAGGTTGTATCACCTTCCATGATCTGTGAGCCACTCGCACCACGCAACAAAAGCACCAAGAAACTGAACACAACTTCCAATGTGACAACATTCTTTAGAACACAACTTGACCTAAACTACTGTTGACTTCTACTACTCTACTACGGATGTATTTTAATCCAAGATATTAAGAAAAAAAAAAACCCTCAATGACTTCCTGTCATTTGAGGACATGTTATGTAACTATTCTTTCTTTCACCAAGTGAAACAGTGCAAGTTTTTGATCTGGAAGCTTACTTTTTTCTTCAGAGAAAGTTGTTTATATTCTACCCAATTAAAGTGAAGAATGCCGATTAGTTACTAATGATCTACATCCATCATTCTGCCCCAAGACCTAGGAGCTGCTCAAGCTCACCACACTAGATACCGTAGTGTATTCTTAATTGCTGGCTTGCTGAATTTGGTTGGGACATAGATGAGATCCACCTTGTCTACAAGGTAAGCTCAGATGTGAGACAGATTGCAAGTAGACTTTAAACAACAAAAGCAACAGTAAATCACATGAGAGTAAATCTGGAGTCAATGAGCTGAAATATTATAGTACAGGTTACAGAGCAATTAAGCAAAAAAAAAAAAAAAACCCAAGTGAGCCAAGAATTGGCTTTTTCTCACAATTTATATATTTCTTATGGAAGTGTATCTCTTCTGAATCTCTTATTCTCTTTACACGTGGTTTCTTGTGCACCTACTCTTGGCCTCCCTGATTTGGGGAGCAATAGCCTTTTTTTAAAAGGAAGCATAAGCTCGATGACCTGGCTAGAAAAATAGGAAGCTCATTAATTCTGTTGAGGTCGTCACCTAGAGAGAAGTGAACTCCTTAACAGATGGGAAGGGAATTCAAAATGACCTTGGTAAACGATAGACCTGGGCAGAAAGACAGTCAAGAATGATAACCACAATAGTTACGGTAGAAATAGAGAAAAATAAAGAGGCGATGCAGAGTTGCAAACTGAGAAAAAGACAGTCCTAAAAGGCCTGAGATTTGTGGCGCCTACACTAATTAAATAGCACAGAACAATTAATTGAGCAAATGAATAATTTAAACAACCATAATCTCACTATAGATTTATGCCCATGTGTAGAAAAAGAGAGAGATTAAAATGTCTAAGTTTAGAGAATGAAAAATTTGCCAAGATTATTTTAGAAAAGGGAACATTAATTTCTTCATGCTTACTACACATTAAATAATAGCGAGACAAAGCTGTACTCCCATTTACTGTGTGATAACAAAGGATCTGGGCAAAGAACTGCACAGGGATGGGAAGAGAGCCTGGTTTCTAGAGCATCTGCCTTGCAAGTATAAAGATCAGAGTTTGACTTTATAACTCACAGTTTTTCCAAAAGGTTAAATTGGGTTGGCAGGATGGCTCAGCTGGAACTTGCCATGCAAGCCTGGTGTCCCACGTTTAATTTCTAGGACACACATAAAGGTAACCAATTCCAATGTGTTGACCTGTGACCTCCACATGTGTGTCACAACATGCATGCCCCTCCTCCAACAGACAGCTCATGCTTTCACACACAGACAAAATAATAATAAATTAAAAAGTTGTTTAAAAAAAATTCACGAGTGACAATGTGGGCTTGTGATCTCAGTAATGAGTAAGCAGAGACCAGTGAAACTCTGATGCTTCTTGGACAGGCAGCCTTATCAGTTTACTGAATTCTGGGCCAGTAATCGAACCTCAAAAAAAAAAAAGTGAACAGAGCTTGAAGAATGACACTAGCGTCACATACACATACACCTGCGCGCACACATGCATGCACTCCAAAGACACACACATACACAGAGACAGACAGACAGAGATAGATAGAGGCAGGGAAAGAGAGAGCAGGGAGGGAGGGAGGGAGGGAGGGAGGGAGGGAGGGAGGGAGGGAGAGAGAGAGAGAGAGAGAGAGCTGCAGGTTGGCAAGCAAATACACGTTTTAATAGATGAGTGGTGCAGTATTTGCAATAAACTTTAAGTGTAAACAATATAATAAAGAAATTGTGACGTAGAGGAACTAAATAGTGCTCAGATACGAAGGCAGTAGAGGCAAAATAATGGACTCAAGTATTCCAGTGCTATAGCCACACTAACCTCTCTGCACCGTACACTCCATGTAAGGGCACACACACCAGAGGCTGTGGGTAGAGCTGGTTAGAGAACACGAATATCTGACATCTGACCCTCAGGATTAGAATGCTTATTTCCACTGGCTTATATTCAGGAAAGGCTGGACAAATTAGTCCCTTGTAATGAACAAGCCATTTCCGTAGCCAGCATGGGACTCCACACTCAGAGGCCAATTTCCATCAGTAATAGACATTCATTTCCTTGGTACAGCATTAATTTTGGAGAAGCTGTAATAGGAATTATTCCCAAAGCCCTGAGTGAAATAGGATTTTATCCCAAGAATGGGAATAGAATGGATGAAACAAGAACTTGCTCTTACCAAGCACCACAGAGGAATGTGATCATCCCTTCTGTTCTCATGGGGAGTACATCACTGTAAAGGGCTAGCCTGGGCAAAGTGAACAGGCCAGAAATCTATATCAAGGAGGTGCTAGGAGTCTTTTGTCAGGAGGATGCTCAGCTTCTGCCACCAGGGTGGTTTGCTTATCTTAGTGATACCCAGGCCTCATTCATGATGTATGCCACGGGTGGAGGGTTCACTCCCAGTATATTATCTTTTTCCTTCATTCCATCTGTTTTTGTTTTAGGCTGCTTTAAGAAAGAGCACTATATTTTGGTGTCTCGAATACAATAGAAATTTATCTAGAAGTCTGAGATTATAGTGACAACATTGTTCTGTTGAAGATCTCTCTTTTCATGTTGTAGGCTACAGACTTTGTATCTCCCCAGAATTAAAAGGTGAAAAGATCTTTGTTAGTGCAATTTTAAAAGTGACAGTTTTTTTTTCTTTATCCAGGCTAGCTCCCAGATAAATGAGACAGAGACCATTAAATTTATTCAATAAGCTTTACTGCACAATAACTAAGCAGTTATTAATCTATTCTAATCCTATAAACTAGTTGGGCTACATCCCAGTAAAAATCCCCAAGATACTTGCATTTTAGAATTGATCTGGCCATCTCTGCTCCATTTGTGTTCTTATGGTGTCTCCTGGATCCTCTCCTTTTAGCAAATCTTCTCTTCCTCTCGCTCCTTCTCCCCTTGCTAAGATCAGAAGTCCAGCCCTGTTCTCTCCTCTGCTCAATCATTGACTAATCAACTCTTTATTAACCATTTAGGGAATAAATGGGAAGCAACGTTTACACCACAATGTTGAGACAAAAGAGTCTTAGAATAAGCACTACAATGCCATGTCCTGATTGTGACAAGATATGGGGGCCCAGAAATCAGCATTTGAATAATACAAGGATAATCTCTATACAGTGCACAGGAATATTATGCCTACAGATCATTCTTTATTCCCTTTTTATAAGGTTATCGTGGTAGTGTTAACTGCCAACTTGATGAAATCTAGAATCACGTAGGAGATGGGACTCTAAGTGTGCCTGTGAGAGATTACTTCGATTATGTCAATTGAGGTGGAAAGACTTGCTTACTATGGGTGATACCATTCCCTAGGCAGAGAATCTTAGACAATACAGCAGGAGAGGAAGCTACCTGAGCACTAGACTGCATGCATTCATTTCGATCTTCTCCTTGACTACAGACATAATAATGACCACATGCTTCAAGCTCTTGATGCTTGACTCTATACTGGTGGACCATAACCTGGAATTGGAAGCTGGAATAATCCATTTTTCTCTTGAGTTGTTCTGTTAAGGGTATTTTACTACATCTAGAGGGAAAAAATACTATAGGGTATTAATCATTCATCTGGGTTTTAGTCACAAAATATGATCTTTGAAAGACCCTATATCCTAACAGCACCACACTGGGAATTATAATTCAGCATATGAACTTAACATAAATGTCTAGTTAACTGTACTGTGTCACCTTAGTCTAGCACATGGATTCTTCTTTGTCATTATTTCAATATATTTGTGAGTCTGACCACTTAAGACTTTCATACTTAGTGTTTGTTTATTCCGTCCATAACCTTATTCAAATTCTTCTCGTGAAGCAGATTCTGTTTAGCCTGATAACTACATCATCTCTGTTAAGAGAGAACTTTTTGTGCTAGCTGGTTTTACAGGTTTAACTCAGCCTTTTTGGTTTAGCTGTGCATTTATGAAGTTTTCTGAGGTGTATTGGGAGTGAGGTAGGGTATAATGGCAGGGCTTGCTAACAAAGAACAGAAGTTGGTCACTTCTGCTTAAACAGGGTGGTTATCAAGCTTGACTGACAACAGGAATAGATTAAGAAATGCCAGACCAGGTTAGTAAGGAACACTTCTGGGTATGTCTCTAATGGAACTTCTGGAGTCAGAGCACAAGGAGGCCTGTGACCTAATCAATATTTTTTTATCTCTTTATGGATTCATGACATGATGACATCATTGAAGATGGTGGAAAGTGGAAGGTGTAGCCTTTGAAGGACATTGATGACTGGGGACATGAACTTGGAGCTATATTTCATCCTGGCCCTTCTGTACCTCTCCCTCTTCTCTACTTCTTGTGTGCCAAGAAGTCAAACTCAGCATCCCTCACACGTTGCCACAGCCATAAAGTTCTGCCCAAGTGCATGGGGCCAAGCAATTGTGTACTAAATTCTGAAACAGCCATAACAAATCTTTCTGCCCTAAACTTGCTTATGTTGGGAATTCTATCGCAGCAGTGAGAAAAAAGAACTCAGACAGGATTCAGTCTCAGAGCTTCTGTTCTCAGGAGGAAAAGTAGGGTTTCAATTTGACCATATCTGCATCAGTTCAAAGGCTACCCAGTGCACACTGCTTCCCCTGCTTGCACACCTATCATTTTCAACCGAGAGAAACCTGAGGTGATACTGAAAAATAAAAACAATGCTTTAAATCAGGCACTGAAGAAAAACCTGAATTAAATAGGTACTCATATCAGTCTTTACTTTCTTTGTTTTATTGAAGGCTTAAAGAAAATGGTAGACAAACAGCTCTAGGTTGCTGACAGAAATTCCTGCTCAAAAGAAGATAATGGGCTGGTTGGTCTCAGTGATGAAGGAAGAGTAAACATGCTTGAACAACTACCTTGTCCAGTGTAGATTAACCCTTTAATCATCACAGCAACTCCATGACACAGATACTTGGTTATCTCCATCTTAAGAATTTGGAAACTGAAGAAGGGAAAGTCACCTGTTAGAGATGAGCTTGCTGACACCTACAGAGCCAGGACCCAAGTACAGCCTAAATGGCTCCCTAGTCCTTGTGAACTGTGTTCCTCCATTGTCTTGCTATGTTCTTCAGGCATGTACCAAATTTGTCTGTGAGTAGCATGCCCTGGTTCTCTGCTGAATATATAGCAAAAGGTACATTTTTAGATGAAAACTTTCCAGTTTTCTGCAATAACAGAGGTGTGAATCTATCATAGGTAAAAGCCTGTCAAAATTATTTTTAAGCAGAGCCGTGTTTGAGTCCTATAAAATTACCTTTCCATCCATTTAGTACTGACATGTGAAGAGCTATGAGTCACAATGAAGTCTGTAAACAATACAGTATCAAGCATTAATTGTATCATTTACTCTTGAAAAATGATAGTGCCTGAATACAGAAGTGTTCTCATTGTTGCTATAACAACTTCAGTTTGCTGTTATGATACCCTCTGATCAACATGAGTGCTTATGTTTATCAGAATGAAGGTTCATGTGGTTTAAAACTGTGATGTATCTGTGATGCATGTCACTTAGCCACTTCATTTATAAAGGAGAATAATGAGCAACTGGCAATGAATACATTCCCTCAAGAAATGAGCTCTGAGAAGTTCAGGATGAAACACAGTTTGTGTCTGTGTGAAGAACACTTGGACTGTGGCCATGCGCCAGCCCCACATGAGAGTTGCCTGGATGAACCCAGAATGATGCCTGGCAGAGCCATTTGCCAAATAAATACGATGTAAATGGTAGAATACTCTCATTTAACACTGTGTTAAGACTCTGGTCTCTTCAGTTCATGTTATGTGGATTTCGAGTCAAACACGGGGGACATTTTCTTTAACCTAGACAGTCAGATTTTTTTTTCCTGGGTTCTTGTTTTAGTTTTGGTTTTCCTAACAGAAGAAGCATACTCAGCAAGTAATTAAACACTGCTGACCTATTAATATTCAAGGAAACAGAGTGACTCAGATGATTTAATATTCAGAAATACCAATAAATTGTTTAAATTATAGAGCTAATTCGATCTTCATTGCTTCTTTCAAATATGAATGAGATGGCTCATGGTGCAAGTCAATGAGACCTAGAGTTAAGCATCCAGGGAGCCTTGGGATGTATTTCATATAAAAGAGCCGTTCCCAAGGTGTCACTCAGTAAGTACAGGTCATTGCACAGTCCCAGTTTAACAGTTGGAGTGTCTACAAACACTGTGTCCAGGAAATAGATAGCCCTGAATTCCCTAAGGTAGGTCGTGCTATGACCTATGGATTCTTCACAAACATGGACAGAAAAGAAGAAGGCAAGATCTAAAATGGGGGACAGCAAGGTCTGCCAACCCCTACCATACTAATACAAAGGAAAGAGTCACTCTAACAGCCAGTGTCAGTATTTCATTGTCACCTATCTCTAGTCTCATGCAGACATTACATTTGAAAACAAGTGCCTAGGTCCATACTCTGGGCAAAGCAGGTCACACTTGCCAGCCGTTTTTGCTGGTACCTTTTCATTGTCTCCTTCCTCCAACTACTAGCTCATTTATTCCCTGTTCCCATATGCATATGCCCAGGAAAGTTTATAGAGCCAGGCAAAAGAACTGAAGCTTAACTGTGTGTGTTGCATTAATGTGTAGTGCATTAAGTAATGTAATTTCACATAGGGTGTAAATCGAAGTTTTCATCAAAGATCTAATATAAAATAGTTTAAGAAACAAAAATTAAGAAGTTCAGAATGTTTTGGGGTTAAGGAATCAGATGGAAAATTGTAACATGATCAAAACAATACTTAATAAATACGTCTAAGGGTCTCGTGAATGAAGGATATGGTTACTGGAGACATGTGTGTGTGTGTGTGTGTGTGTGTGTGTGTGTGTGTGTGTGTGTGTGTGTATGTATGTATGTATGTTCTAAGATGAAGTAAATTATAAACGGTATTGAATATTTAATAAAGCTTTTCAGGAAGTGATTAATTCACAAATTAATCACACAAACATACATTTTGAAAACAGAGGAAAGCACTCATGGGCCCATATAATTGTAGGCAAACTTCCTTCAGTGCTGAGCAGTTTGGGTTGGAGGTTTGCTTGGTGGACTGTCTAGAATCACTTTCAGCCTTGACAGGTCTGTCTGACATCATGGTGACAAGCTGTTTTTCATAGCACCATCCATCAGGGCTTCTGTAGCCCTTGGTGATTGACAGGATGATTCTGAGCTATATTGAAAAATATCGGAGAGGATTTTTTTCCATTTTCTATTTTGTTAAGCTAATAGTTTCATTTTTGTCCATTATTAAATTACACATCCTGGAAGTTTAATGGCTTTTCTTAAAAGTCAGCCCAAAGCTCTTGACAGATATGCTACTCACAAAAGCTGAATCTCTTTCTACCCTATCTTGGCAAGGTGTCACTTTCCATATAAGAAACAATCTTAGTCTAGAAATAATAATAAAAAGCAATTCTAATATTTAATCTTTAGTGCAATATTTTTTAAGTGTGAGAATTTTGCTTATAGTCTATAGAAAAACCTATTTAAGATACCCCTTTCTCCTTATACATCCAGCACCCCCCAAACAGAACAAAAGAAAACAACTCACAAGATCTGTCTAAATACCACTCCTTTCTAAGTGGTTTCCTCTCCTTTCTTTTTCCTCTGCTTTCTGGATCTTTCTCCTTTTAGTAAGAAGTCCTCTGTCTTCCCTAGTGAGAATCTGGGAGGTGGTCTCTGGTTCCCCTTGTCCCCTCACTGGTGAGCTAATGCAGTCTTAGCAAACATAAGCAGTCAGAGCTTGAGTAATAATTGTTTAAGTCCCTAAATGCTGGTACCTTTCAAAGGCTTGCTTATTCAGGAGTTAGCCATATCTGCTCCCTTAATTGTGTTGCCTGGCAGGTGCCAGTCAGTCATAATAACATGCAGCCAAGTATAAACATTTGGAGAGCATTTTAAACAACACTCACCAGACCCAAGTCCAAGCAAAGGTCAATATTAATTGCTCAGAAGCTAATCTTGTATATTTTGTGCTTTAGAAGGTAATTATGACTACATCAAAATGTATTGATCTACATGCAGCTGGCAATTTTCCCTTGTTGATTTCAAGAAGTATCTTAATTCTAGAATGGTTACATTATCCAGTTGAGGAACTAAGGTACTTGGAGTTCTCCTTTGCCTTTTGTGCATTATACATAAAACATACATACATATATATATATATATATATATATATATGTATATATATATATATATATACACACAGCACTTCTATGCATATGAATATACATGTAGCATGCATAGCCATCTCTATATATACTATATACATATTATATGTTAGATGTTTTCTATATATTGTAATACACATACACAGAATTAAGAGAAATTAGGTTTTTGAAGAGCTACATTTATTCTGTTTTCTAAATTACACCCCAAAATTTTTAGGGAAGATATTCCTAATGGAGACAATGAAGTACCCAGTGCTAATTGGCCTTGTTTTCTTTATTCACTTAAACATTTTCTTATAATTTCAACTAATATTATTCATCTACTTGGTACAAATAACTGGATTTTTAAATTGTTTTTGTTTGCTTGTTGGTTTGTTTGTTTTGAGACAGGGTCTTGCTGTGTAGTTCAGGCTAAACTTGTACTCAGAGTCTTCTACCTCAAGCTCCCAAGTGCTGAGATTACAGGTGTTCACTGCCTCACCAGGCCAGCACTATAATTTTGGTCAAGCTACATAACACTATTTCAGCCAAAATATAAAATGGTCCGTAAAGCTCTGCCTTTTCCAGTCCCACACAAATGGAATCAAATACGATGTCGCCTTTTATTTCTCTTCCTCCACTTCTCAGGACACGTTTGAGGTCCATTCACAATGCAAAGGTATTGGCTGCTTACTCCTTTTTACAGCTAAATAATATTCCATTACAGTATGACACAGTCGGCTTCATTCTCTGGTTTAAGGCCCATGGAGTTCAGCAAGGTTGTTTAGTGAGTTCTGCGATGAGCAAGTTCTCTTTTAGATGGTAACTCTAGGTCCCTGGTCATGGCTGAAATACCCCCATAGTGATGTTTGCTAGTATAATCCAAATTTAAATGATTACCTTTGCACATTTCGTTGTCTAGATAGGTTTTACTGACCATTATTTTTATGGGGTTAAGAAGTAGAATGAAGTAACTACAGGAAATATCTCAGCTCATGCAGTACCTCACCTGTGTCTCAGTACCTCAGCTCTCTCTGTACCTCAGCTCTCTCAGTACCTCAGCTCTCACAGCACTTCAGCTCTCACAGTACCTCAGCTCTCACAGTACCTCAGCTCTCTCAGTACCTCAGCTCTCACAGCACTTCAGCTCTCATAGTACCTCAGCTCTCACAGTACCTCAGCTCTCTCAGTACCTCTGCTCTCGCAGCACCTCTCACAAAGTATTTAGAGATGGACGAAGAGGGAGAAAGAGGAAGAACTTGCTAGGGTTTTTATTTTGTTTTATTTCACCTTCTTTACCTCTTTTTTCTTCCTGTTTTAAGCTGGGCATCAGCCTTAAAGAACAGTAGTGGTATGGCACAACACTGAAGGTCCCTATAGGTATTTCACCAAAACCTGCTGATTGAAGTCTTAGAAAAAACATGAAGAGAGAGGACTTTCCTCATGCCAGACTGTTGTTCTCTTGAGGGTGAGAAAATGGCAGGCAGAATGGAGGATCAGCCTGAGAAGGTACAACCCAACAGGAACACCAGGCGTGAGATGAAACAGGCCTCATGTCTAGCAAAATGAGAGTTCAGATAACTCCATCCAAAACCCTGCTCCAGGCCCCACCCAACCCCTCCCATCCTGCCATGGACAGGCACCTGGCCTGATGAAGCCACAGAGAAAGGAATAAGTAACGTCTCCATAGAAACTTGTGGTACTAACAACTGTACTACAATAAACAGCATCCTTCCCTCCAAAGCTGGGTACCATGCAAGTTCCTGGGGATCTTCAGAAATCCCCTGGAAGGAGGATCCCCAACAAAGGTCTGGGATTTACCCCCTTTCTGTCCATATAACAGAACCAGTGCTCAGACCCAGGAAGCAAGTCCAGTCAGATAGAGTGAAGATGCTGTCGCATCTTTCAGATTGAAGCTTTTGAACCTACTGTAGTCACACAGACAGATCAGAAAGTTGAGTTCCTCTCTAACACTGATTTGCATGTTTCTCAAACTATGTGAGGGCACAGAATTGTCAGGAGATGCAGAGGCGTGATTCTCAGTTACAATGGTTATTGTCAGAGTATAGTTCTATAAGGAAGCATGGAGTCACAAGGACACTAAATTAGTTCCGAGCATTGCTTCTCTAGGAACGTTGCACCACCAGATGATATAGCCCTCATGTGGAAAGGGACCAGGTTGGAAAATAACACGTCCCGTTTTATGACATCTCCATTTACTCCAGGTGAATGTGTCGATAGCAA
Source organism: Mus musculus (assembly GCF_000001635.26). Taxonomy (NCBI): domain Eukaryota; kingdom Metazoa; phylum Chordata; class Mammalia; order Rodentia; family Muridae; genus Mus; species Mus musculus. The sequence goes on along the minus strand of NC_000068.7, from coordinate 61,183,035 downwards.
GATGTTTTATCACACATATAATTAATTGCTTCTCTGAGTATTTGCTGCCATTTTTATTCATGATCTATTCATTCGTTCGTTTGCTCATTCGCTCACTCACCAAATGCTTTGCCGGGTCCCAGACACTTTGGTCAACACATTAATGTCATCTCTGGTTGTGTGCAAAGCCTTTAGCTACTCTAATCTGACCCTCCTTTTATTCTTGACATGTATCTGACCTCTATTTTCTGTGGATGAAAATCAGGCCCAGAGAACATGCCTAAGTCCCTGACAGAGTTCAAGGGTTCAGATTCTTTTCATTAAGAGAACGGAATTCTAAATGCAGAGAGCACCACTGTTAACCCACTGTAAATTCCCAGAATCCTACTAACAGCTCTTAAAAAAATAGAGTTTGTGCAATAACGGAAAGACATACTAACACTGTCATTGTATGTACACTGCCAAGAGCCTCTGAGACAGCCCTGGCAGCCAGGGCTTGTGTATGAATTAAGAAGCACTCTGAAATACAAACAGTAGCTCAAACGTTGAGAAGAAAAAAATGCTGCAAAGATTTTGGTGACCATTTTTTTAATTTAAAAACGTTTTAAAATGTATTGAGATCAGTGCTGTTTAACATAAAAACTTAAGTAGCTAAGGAATATTTCTTGTTGAAATACGTTTTAGAAAGATCTTTAAACTTCTACAATTATAATCTTCATATTTTTTTCCTCTTTAAGTTTCAGGTTTTAGTCATCTACATGAAACTGACCCTAATTTTCTTAGGCTAGTGTTAATAATTTGTGTTTGGAAAAGGCCAATCTGGAACGCTGATTTTTAGATTGCTAAAATACACTTCTTTATATAAGCAAAGTCTCTTGCTTTCAGACACAATACCCAGGAATGACGAGAACTCTAGCTTTATTTCTTTTTTTAAAGCAATCTAGATAGTAACTGCCACACATAATGCAGAAATTTTAATAATACAAGAATACAAAGTAAATGTGTGAAAGGTCATGTAAAAATATCAATAAAAGCCGCAGTCAGAGATGACACAGGTGGATCACACACTGGCAGGGAGACCTACCTGCCCATGGTCACTTACAAGTGTCAGCTGAGCAGCAGCTAGGATGGATCTCACTAGTCAAATAATCCCATCAACAATGCCATATATGACGTGCACCATTTTGCCCTAGGTACAAGCAATACAAGATGTATGCAGACTTAGCCAGATGAGCCTGGGCCTCAGCTTCTTTGTCTATGAATTGGGAAGGCTGGTCTCATCCTCTTCACCTGTGTGCTGGTACTCAGTGTTGTCTGGGTTGTCAGCTATAGAATAATAACAGACAGTGACGTAATGAAACAATGCCAGCTACTTTGACAGCGTGGCCTAGTGATCAAGTGTCCTTGAGATGCTTCCTGTTCAAAGGCTCCCGACATTCCTGGCTTTAGGAGATGTAGTCTGTGATTCTGAGACAGTTCAATGAAGCTTTATAAGCCTCTCATGTAATTCACAGACCTGCAGGAAAGGGAGGGGACTTAGATATGTCATCACAAAAAATGTTGGGAAAATAGATCAGTTGTATTAATTTATTTAGCTAGAAAGTGGTACATAGATAGAGATAATAGCCAAGTAGGAACTTTAAGAAACATAGATTATATTTTATGCCTATATATGAACTCATTTTAAAAGTACAGCCTTACACTGAAGGTTAAAAGAGAGAAAATATACTACCAAACACCGATGAAGAGAAAAGTGAAAGAACTATTCTGATTTCAATCATAGTAAATTTTTGAGAAAAGATGTTTTTCAGAGCACAACCTATGAGCTCATATGGGCACAACACAATGGTGAAGTAAATAATTCTCCCAGAAGACATATGGATTCCCCTAGCAACAGAGCCACATAAAACATTAAACCAGCCGCTCTCAACCTTTCTAATGCTGTGACCCTTTACTACAGTTCATGCTGTGGTGACCCCCAACCATAAAGTTATTCTCATTGCTACTTTCTAACCGTAACTTTGCTACTGTTATAAATTATAATTTTAAAATTTGTGTTTTCTCATGGTCTTAGGTGACCCCTGAGAAAGAGTCACTTGACCCACATCCCCCCAAGGGATTGCAACCCACAGGTTGAGAACCCTGCACTAGGCAAAATGTGAGAAACTAAGGTTACTTGGGTACTTCAACCTTCCCCTCTTGGAAATTGATAGACCAAGAGGCAGAAAACCAGTAAGAACCAGAAAAAGGAGGGGGCAGGGCGGGGGAGGGTTATAATTGACATTGACAGAGCATTCTATCCAATGAGAGCTGAGGACAGATTCATCTTGCATACCTCCATGATAGTCACAAAGAAACACTACACAAAACACTATACCAAAACCTTAACCTTAATATTCATGACAGCAGAAATAACACCAGGCACATTCTCAGACCACAGCAAAACTTAGGAAGCAGTAGTGGAGTGATTCTCAGTAGCAACTGGATTAAAAAGAACGGTGATAAATTTAAAAGTATTTTGAATTAAATGACTGCATAAATATTGACATAAAAAAAGCAGTCAAGAAGTGTTTAGAGGGAAATTTGTAGCACTCAATGTCTGCATTGGAAATCAAAAATATCTATGTGAATAGCCTGTGCCCCTATGGAAGGAGCGAGAAGGAAGAGAAAGTTAGATCTACGATGGACAGAAGAAAGAAAACAACCAATATGAGAGCAGAAATCAGTGTATATTTCCCTATGGTCAGGTTCAAGTCAAGCATGCCCACTCTTGCACCTCCCATTAAACCTTGGTCCTGAAGGAAAGTCATGTTAGAGAAGGAAGTGAACTAGATTTGGGGAAAAAAAAAAGGAATCAAAACAATTTCTATTTGCAGATTGTATGCTCTTTTAAAAAGAAAATCCTGAGTTCTAGTGCATACAGCTACTGGAAGTAATGAACACATTTGCCAAAGCTACAGGATGTAAAATCAATATACAAAAGTCAGTTGTAGGCCTGGGCCCTAGCAAGAAAAGCTGTAACACTGAAGGAAAGAGCAGCTGGGCTAGTAGCAACACTCTATGGATAAAGGCACTTGCGGCCAAGCTGGATGGCCTGGGTTCAATCTCCACACTCACATGTCAGAGGAGAGAACTGACTCCCCCAAGTTTTCCTCTGGACTCCTCACAAGATAAATAGCATATGAACAGCCACACATAAGTAAATAAGTAAATAAATTTTAGCGAAATTAAGAGAAACAACTTTATCTATAAGGGTACCTAAAGGAATAAAATACTTAGGACTAAATTTAAGAAAGGAACCTAAAGCATTGTGAAAAAGAAATACCAATGAAAATATAAATAAATGAAAAGATAGCCTAAATTTATGGATTAGAAGGCATGGTTAAGCGGAAAATCCATAAATAGATTAATAAACTGAATGTAATTCATATCAGAATTCCAGCTATCCCATCTTGATATTCATGTGCAGCAAACTACAGGCTGAGGTGATGAGGTCTAAGGATCTTGTAGTGTTTTATTCATAAATAAGATAGTACAGTATTTATAAATAAGACCTTCCCCTATTTTAAGTAAGAAATATTCAAACGTCAACATAAGTAAGAAATTTTTTTTTAATGTTGTTTTATTTTGCTTTGTTTTACAGGGTTTTACTGTATAGCCCTGGCTGCCCTGGAACTTGAACTATAGAGCATCCTTGCCTCGAATTTAAAGCTGTGCACCACCATACCTTGTATAAGTAAGCTTTTTTTATCTAGGTAGACTATAAACTAAAGATGTGCAGGTTTAATAGATTTTTCACAAATTCAGATTTTCACATGTGTGCGTATATATATATGTATATATGTATATATATACATATATATAAATAATGAGTTTATATTTGATTATGAATGCTACCCATTATGTCAGACCAGAAGAAGTTAAACTGGAAAATTCTTAGTTTCAATTTTGCATCTTCTTACACTGTATGATTTTTTTTTTGCTTTCCTGTATCTATTTGCACAAACTTAAACACCTTAGCTCAAAGCATCTTTAATTGCTGATTCTTAGTGATTTGCACTTCTCCTTTACTCTTGCTTCCAGTTACCCTGACCACATCGAAGCCTTGTCACCTTGGTGAATTGTACCATGAACACTGAAGAGCCTCAACCAGAGTAGCTCTCAGGTCCTATTACATCACTACTGTTTAGTTTCCTGAACTCCTGTTCTCCTCTTCCAGACCATCAGTGATGGGGGTGGGGATGATAGTTATTGTCCTAGAAGGAGACCCATGTGAGAACTACTGTGATAAAAATGCTGTAGTTGGTGGCCAAGGGTGACTTTCTGTAGTGGAACCCTGTGGGAAGCCGCCCTCACATTCGCCGTTGCAAGATGGCGCTGACATCCTGTGTTCTAAGTGGTAAACAAATAATCTGCGCATGTGCCAAGGGTAGTTCTCCACTCCATGTGCTCTGCCTTCCCCGTGACGACAACTCGGCCGATGGGCTGCAGCCAATCAGGGAGTGACACATCCTAGGCGGAGGATAATTCTCCTTAAAAGGGACGGGGTTTCGCCATTCTCTCTCTTGCTCTTGCTCTCTTGCGCTGTGGCTCCTAAAGATGTAAGCAATAGAGTTCTTGCTCTTGCTCTCTTGCTCTCTGGCTCCTGAAGATGTAAGCAATAAAGCTTTGCCGCAGAAGATTCCGGTTTGTTGCGTTCTTCCTGACCGGTCGCGAGAACGCGTGTAAGAGAACCCCCTATTTTGGGGGTTGGGGGTGGGAGGAGAAAGCATCTACTCTCTGAAATGAACAGAACTGAAGCAAAGCAAAATGCTTGGTCATCGGTTAAGAAGCCCCTCTTTTTATTGCTGAAGGCCTTGCCAGTGTGATTGTTCTAGAAAGTCACCTCCAATGAAATACTCAGCCCTGTCCTGACACCCAAAACATGTCCTGTGTATTAAATCTGCCCCGTTTCCCCTCATTCTTTACTTGACATTCCTCTGAACTTCAGTGTCTTCTTCTTCCTGTGTGAGAGTCATGCTGGCCCCTGGAATAACATGTCCCTTTAGCAATTCCAATGTCCCTGTGTTTTCATCTTCTTGTAGAAACTGGGTGTGCAACTTCCTTGTGCCCGATTGCTAGACAGCTGATACTTATCAGCAATGAAAACCTGTCCTAATGTGATAAATATCATTTTCAACTCCTTGGCAGTAGGTTACACACAAGGAAGTGCAAAGAAAACTGTGGAAGAGCAGAGAGCACATGGAGATAACAGTGTGGAGAGAGAGAGAGAAAGAGAGAGAGAGAGAGACAGAGAGAGAGAGAGACAGAGAGAGAGAGAGACAGAGAGACAGAGAGAAAGAGAGACAGAGAGAGACAGAGAGAGAGACAGAGAGAGAGACACAGAGACAGAGACACAGAGACAGAGAGAGACAGAGAGCGAGACAGAGAGAGGAGAGATGGAAGAGAGACATAAAATGAGACTTTCTTAGACATTGACAATGTTTAACACACATGTGCACACACACAAACACACACACACACCATTTGTTAAACTTCATACTAAAAGATTAGGCATTTCATTGATCTTTGCAATACTTAAAAGCCAAGATTAAACAGCCCTAATTTAAAGGACTTCTCAGTATTGCACTTCTGTCCATGTCCATAATCTTCCTTGTACAGGGACTCTGAGTTCTGGGCCATCATCATTGGGAGGGTGTCTTGGTTGCGTTCTCTGGTTATCTGCATCTGTATGACCACACTAACTCTAAAAGACATCTGACTTAAGTGATACCCAACTGTTGGTTGCCATTCTGAAAGCACTGAAGGGAATAAAATCAGAGTTGCAGAGCAGGAACCAAGGGTAAGAAGATGCTAGATTTCTTAGCCATTCTCATGGTGTGGTGGAGGAACTTAGACCCTTAGAGACCACCCAGCACTGCACCCCACCCCCACCTCCACCCCCAGGGTAGCAATCTGGAAGTGCAATCCCACACCTCCTCCTAACCCAGGTCTGAACTACCACCCAGGGCAAGGGTCATGGCTTCCCATTCACAGCACATTCTCTGATTTGCAATCTCACCCACAGCCTCCGAGTTGTCATTCAATTCAGAGAAAGCCTTTCAACAAGGCCACAGAGGTCACTGAGATGTCCTGAAGCTCCAGGAAAGGCGGAGTTTCCCATTTCCTGACTTAACATCTGCCATTCAGTTTGAGACTCCCTTTTCTTCCTCTTAGCCTTAAAGAAGCAACATTATTGAATAGCCCAGGGCTAAGGGGAGTGAAAAATCTCATTACTTCTCTTCTCTGCTGTCTTCTCTCAAGATGCAATTCCTAGTCAATATTCATGCAACAAATCATTTTTAATTTGAAAGTCACACTGCACCATAAAAATGTACACAAATCCCAGGAAGCTGGGCAGGGAAATGCTATACTCAGCATATGGTAAATACAAGAACCGCTTCCCCAGTGCAAGAGGAATAAATTATCAATTCATCTTCCCGTGGCTGTCTCATCTGGTTAGAAACGATAGCAAAGCTTTAACTAAATATAAATATTGAAGTTCATTAAACTGCTAAGATTCCATCCAAAACCAAAAGCAAAACAATGGATGGCTGGGATTTCTGTCCCATCTCAGTAAATATGCACGGAGTACAAATTGGCTTAAATTAAACAAAATCATATTTAAACGCTGCTTGGAAGTAGTTTTTTAAAGAAAGTAATTCAAAAGACTTCCATAAAAGTGAAAATGACGTGTAGCTGTCCCTACTTCATTGCTAATAAGAATAAAGCTAATTATTTACTTGCAAATAATTACACAAGCAATTCTTATAAGTCACTTTTCATATATTAAGAAGATTGAATGATATGTTTGTGTATCCAACCCCCCTACACACACACACACACACAACATCAACTCCCACTTGCGGAAGCCAGCCTAAAAATACCCAGCAACAAACTCACATAAAACAGAACCAGTATCTCCCTTTTCCATGGTTGTATGTGCCAATGTGTGTAAGTGTATGTATTTATGCGAATGAAAGTACATATAAACAAGAACTTGATTGGAATTTTTCTTATACTTACGAGTGTACAGTCTGACATTTCAAAAATTAAGTAAATTAATGCTAGGTAAACTAAATAATTTTAGCATACTTCCTATGGGAGATCATTCTAGAATGTAGAAGTTGGATGAGACTTTTGTGAGTCTTGCTTCCTTAAATTTGCCACTGAGCCTAACCAAGACCTAGTAAAGGTCAGAGGTTCCCCCAAACCCTGAATTGTAGGAATCAGGCTTGGTGTAGTGCCTGTACTGTAGCTCTCTAGTTTCCATATTTTAAGTAAAAAGGGAAATTGTAAATATAAAGCCCAATAGAATCCACAGTAAGGAAGCCAGCCAATACACATTCAATGTGCAGCAGTGGTGGACCATTCACTGAGATGAACACAATGCTGAGTAGGCCCCAGAGGCCACAAATCTTAGCTCAAGAACTTACCTGCATGTTGTACTTGACTTTGAATATGGGCACAGAGTACAAGAGCTTAAGGATAGCAGAGAGTCTCAGGTAAGTGGGTCTTAGATTGCTGGTCAATCAAATATCAGACAAGAGAATGCCAAGTTGGTTATTTGCTCCAGGTCTTCATGAAGGCTGTAAAAACCAACCAGCATCCAGCAAGTATCGGTTATACTTAGGGAAGAAAATCTGAAAGATCAGAGGCAGAAAAGTCATTGTGAGTGTCACATATGAAGGATGGAGCAGGCGGTAAGCAGACGAGGAGTCAAGAGGTTGAGAAATGGATGGAGGGAACGGCTTGGGCAGAGACCAGGAATCTTGACCCCATGTGCCCCTGGCTGTCCAGCAAACAGAGCTCCTCAGATCCTGATTTCTTCCTACACCTTTCTTAAAATCAGTGGCCAATGGATACTTGAACGCTCTCCTTATAAAACCGGTTAATCACCTCCATTTTATTGATAGATATAGTATAGATTGATGTGCTCATTCCATATTGCCTAGATCTCTAATCCATTTGCATACTGATTATAAAACATTTTCTAATTGGATCTCCTTGTGTTCCACAACTGTGCAGTAATGAGGGCAAATAATGGAGATGTTTCATAACAGATCCTTAAGGATGCCTATATAAATCACAGAAGAAATGAATGAAAGCAAAGCTATTGATAGACATCATTTATTTATCCACTAGTCATGTTTACATTTACATCAGATGTGCAACATCTGATGTAAATGAAGGAGAAAAAGAATCTAATTGGGAAGGAAACTAAAATGTGTTCTGAGACTCCTCCTTTGTCAGGTAAATTCAGGTTTACGGTATCATGACCAGTGCCACACATGAGTACAATAGGAGTTAGGAAGAGCATGAATTTCTTCATGGAAGTATGAGTGAAATTTATACATTAGTAAGCTTTAAAGACATTTTAAGATAGACAAGGTTTTATTTTGCCAAGTTAAGTTGGTTTTCTAAGTTTATATTTACAAATATCAACATTTTACAGTTTTTTTTAAATATCAAAAGTAGGGAAAACATAATCCTAGAAAATTAAAAATTCTGTCCTATAGCTAAGTAAATTTATATTTATGTTATATATTATGTAGCCCAATGATTATCTTCCCTTGTGTTTTAGTACACTAAAATATATATTAGGGACTGATGTGTACTCTGTCAGGCCTCTGGCATAACCAATGAGGGAATCAATAAAAATATTTTGAGACAAGAGTTAGAAAAACATTTTGTCCTAAATCAAAATATCAGGAGAAAGAACTTATTGTTCTTTTAGGACCATTAGTCATGTGTTCCATTTAATGCAATTACCTACTTAATTTTTCAACAATATTAGGAACTGTGACAGTTGTTTTTGGACCAACAAACTCAAGGGGCCCAGATGTGGCTTCAGATTTTTTGTACACCAAAATTTGTCATTGACGCAGAGCAAGACGATCCAGAAAGCCACATGAGATTAAGAATGCTACGTACAAGCTATTCTAAAACCATCTGAAGTGATAAAATGTAAATAGATTTTAGATAAATCTGTATCGATGTAGATTTAGAGGAACTTGATCTGCCTATTTGTTTGTTTTATATTGTTAGCTTCACAGAGGAGCCCGAGGAGCCAACTTCAAGAGATCTTGTATCTTTGTGATAAATGGTGACATACAACCCCTAATCAGAGACAGGCTAAGTGATGGGTGAAATACCCAAGCTCTCCAAGTTAGTCCACTTGGAATTCACACCAAAATGTTCACAGGCATATCCCAGGCTCATGCTGAAATTGCTAAATTGGGCAATAAATCTCCTGAGAGTTCAGAACATGAAATCTCTGGTATTTCCGGCTTTTTAATTTTGTCCAGAAACATTCCCAACACAGTTTTCTTATCCTATTCCAGAACATGCTCTTGTAAAATGGGGACACATGTAGGGAAAACTTGGTGTGTATTAATTAAGTTGATTCAAATTTGAATCAAGACCAGTCATCATTGTATCACTGCAACCAGTAAGTACAGTGTTTAAACCAGAAAGAAACTGGAAATAGTTTATGGATAGCAAAATGCCACCTGGTAAGATAACATGAAAGAAACAATCAAAAAGAAAGCTACTTACAAACCCCAAATCAGAGGATGGGGTAAAAATTCAGAGAAATGGCTGCTATCAGAAGAAAGAGCTGACACACTATCCCTAAACCCTCAAATTCTTTATAGTCAGCACACAGTGCTTTTCCTGATTAATCTGTGCCAACTCTTATTTTTTCTTCTTCACTTTTAAATAGCTAAAATGTCAAAGTCATTGACTCTGCAATCCCTATCACTCTAAGTGGTACGTCCTTATTTTTCTTAGTGAGTGGTTTATTCCTTTAAAGGGAGTCCTATTCCTTATTCGGGAATTCTTACTCAGGACAAGGAGAGGCAGGAGATGAGCATGGGCTCACAGATCTCTTCAGCATGAGTGTTGATAATGTCTGTGGGGAGCCGAGATACACTTCAGCCCGAAGACAACACATAAGTAGACGATTCTCGTCGGTTTACCGGCTACTCCATACAGATCTCAGACCAGCTTTGTTAGTTAGTATGCTGTTACTTCAGCTTTTCAGGGAAATGGGGGCTTAGTGGAGCCCAGACAAAAGAATGATTTCCTGCTTCATTGGACCACCAGACGAGAGACATTTTCAAAATAAAAAAAAGTATAAACTCATCACGGATTTCAAAAAGGCACAAAATAAACACCTTGCAGAGGAAATATACTGTTTTGGGTTACAGTCTTGGACAGCAATGTTACCTTTAGCTCACGGCAAGGCAGCAATTACAGTATCCACATGGAAGGACAAAATCTTCTCTTAATATGAGTGGAAAGTGACCAAGACAAAGAAGAGCCAAGAGCCAGCAACCTCTTTTAAGGATGCTGCAATCCCAGGCCCCTAAAACCTTCCACTAAGGCCCACCTCTTCGATTTTCCTCTGCCTCCAGGAGCTCCAAGCCATTAACATGTGGGGCACTCAAGAACCAAATCATAGCAATGATGTTTTTCCAGTTCTTACAGAGGTAGGCAAGTCTTTTAATCTGGGTATTGGCCAAATAACTTGAATTTACAAGTTCAAAGTGCTAACACATCTTCCAAGTTAGATGAGAATACTACCTATCATGGGGAAAGTCTTGTGACAGGGGAGTTGATGGCCGAAAAGGGTAAGAAGTGCCTCTGTACCAGTCTCTCCAGTTCTTTTGCTGGCTGTTTATTCAGATACTGAGCAGCTTAGCAAATCGACGGTTTCTTTTATACGCAGGTATCATGGTTTTTGTACCAGGGTGTAGCAGTTTTAAAAACTGGAAAATATATAAATACTACCAAGAAAAAGGAGCTCTATGATTCTAAAACCTAAACTTTCCTGTTCTGCAGCTAAAATTATAATTTTTAATTTCCTCTACTCATAACCGATCTATGGATATCAATAGATATCAGATATCAAGTCTCATTTAGCTTCTTTAGAATATGTCTTACAGATTTGTTTCAGAAGTTGTACCAAGATATCAGACTGTTAGTATTCCTTGGTATACAAGAAATAGTCATGGGGACAGTATCAACCACTGTAGATTGTTGTAATGGTTAAACTTCATTGGCAACTTGGCTGAATTTTAGAAGCATTTCTTTTTCATTTTATTTGTGGTGTGTGTGTGTGTGTGTGTGTGTGTGTGTGTACAGCATATTGATGTCAGAAGACAACTTGTTGGTTTTGGTTCTCTCCTTCCACCATGAGAACCGTGTGGATCATAGGACTTGCCAACATGTGCCATTACTTGAAAATTCGTCTCCGTAGCCTTTGGTTGAATTTAGAATCAAGTAGCAGAGACATTCCTAGTCTGAGGGCATTTGCAGAAACATTTGTCCGAAAATGGAACACAGGAGAATTAAGTGTGATACAGAGGCCTGCACTGAATCAAAGTAGGGAAAGGACAAAGCCTGATGAGGACCAGTCTTTATCTGTTTCCTGAGTGGATACAATGTAACCAATAGCCTCCCACTGCCACGCCTTCTCTATCCTGGTGAACCGCATCCTCTCAATCCACCAGCCCAAATACTCTGCCTTCCTTCTCTTATGTTTCTTGCTGGTCACAGAAATGGGAAAAGTACCTAACCTACCTGAAGAACATGCTCATGTATTGGTAGCCAATTAAAATTGATTTAATGAAGGCCCTGAAGCTCAGCAGTAGGAAGAAAGACACAGAAGCACCAGCCCGGAGGCAGGCACCACTACAATGAGCAAATGGGTGATAAAGAGATAGAGAAGATGGAGTACACAGTCGGGAGATGGGAGAGAAAGGGAAGGCGGTGGTGCACCGTGGAGAGGTGAAACTGGAGACGAGACAGCACTGAGGAGCACACCGATCTGAGGAGCCTGTGCGACCACCCAAGGCCAATGTGATGTTCCAGGCTGGGCTGCCACCACAGGCCATGTCTGGATCTGTGATCTTGCTACAGCCAGGGTCTGTGTTGATGTCAGTGGCCTGACTGATGCATCAAAGGTCATGCAGATGTCTGTGGTCTGGGCTGCCTCCTGAGATCATGTGGATGTCTGAGAGCCCTACTGCTGCTGGGACACACTGACTGATCAGAGTGGCCTGTGTTGCCACTTGAGGCCATGGCAACATCTGAGTCCATACTGATGCCAGGGTCCATGTTTGGGTCCAGGTCCTATTGCAGCTACAGTCTGTGTTGATGTCTAAGACCCATATTACCACCAATGGCCTTTCTGACGTTCCTGGTCCTAAGGTCTTGTATTATGAACCACATAAGGCTATGTTGATATTTGAGCATTGTACTGAACTGGCCTCTCACCTATGAGAAAGCTGGCCCTGTGCCTTGTCTGCCCTGTGGTGGCTCAGGCATAGGAGAGATGTCACCCAGCCCCTGTGGAAGGTGGGAGAGTTGACCCCACCTATCTCATCTTCCATGTAGTGGTTTAGATGTGGTGAGGATAACCCTCCACCCCTCACTACCTGTGGCAGGTGGGACAGTTGGATGCAGAAGAGTTAGCAGGATGACCAATTTAGCTTTCACCCAGGCTAAGATCAAGGACTTTGAGTTGGCCCACCTGAAAATCTATCCCATCTATGTACTTCGGGGGCAGGTCTCTCAGATCCAAAGCTGCAGGATCTCCACGACACAGGGCAACAACAGGGTATCTGAGAGGAGTCTGGGTGAGGATTCAGTATTGATAGTGCAGCAGGAGCCAGAGGCCTCACACCAGATCCATGACTCATTGTGATGACGTATGCAAGTGAAGCCATTGAGCAAAAGTGTACACTGTGTGACACACTGTGACACACCATGACATACTGCGGCATCCATGGGGAGATTTGTTTGTTTGATTGCTTTGTTTTATCTTCTGGGAGGTTGCAACGGAAAATATAAAGGGACAGGGAGATGAAGGGGATTGGATGCATGATGGGAAATTCACAAAGATCAATGAAAAGCTGAAAAATAAATATATAAAAATTGATTTAAAGAAACAAGATCCCAGTCTAGTCAGTGAAAGTCCGCATATTACAGATATCTGTGGATTCACATATGTGTCCTTGTATACCTCTTAATCTTCATAGAAAGAGGCATGAGTACATGAAACACACACACACACACACACAGAGAGAGAGAGAGAGAGAGGGTGAGAGAGAGAGAGAGAGAGAGAGAGAGAACAGTATTAAGTCATATGCCAGGAAAGCCTTCAGGCCTGGATATCTCTGGCCAGTCACTTACCTACTTCCTATGATAACAGAGGCATGTTACGGCAGAAGTTCCCACTGCAACTAAATGTCAAGAATTTGTATAAAAAGCTTCATTCTTAAGTTGGAGTTTTCAACCCTTAAAAGTCTGTAACACCTTGAAATGGCAGGCTAAATTTGGAGGTGTGTGTGTCAGGGGTGGGGATACATGCAATTTCTCTAGGAAGCTTGTGGTTCTCGTCGAATTTTTAATGTGGTTTACCTAAGAAGTGTACAGGAAGCCTAGCTATGGAAGACTGTCTGAAAGGTGTGTGGCCTATTCATCACTCTAAATAGTTTAATCATTTTTGCTTCATTGTACTTTGGAGGAGACCGTAAGTTACCACAACCAACTCAAATGTCTGTCCATGTAAAGACATTCTTCATTCTGAGCCACTGGCCCCCCTTTCCTAAGACATCTCAGAAAGAAAGCTCTGTCTTGTCTTGCTTTTAAAATTAACCTTCTTCTTCAAAGTTTGATCTTCTCTTATAGACAAGCAACTAACCTCATTACCCCTTCCTTACTGTCTTCCAGACGTCCTAGAAACAATGACCTGCCCTACCCATATGTATGCTTCATGGTGGACGTGTGTGTGTGTGTGTGTGTGTGTGTGTGTGTGTGAGATCCCAGCAAGGCTGTCCCATTCCCGTAGTCTAATGGAAAGAGAGCTCACGAATGTCACTAAGCACCTGGCATTTCATCTTATCTCATGAGTTCTATCACACGACCAACCGTGATTAGATGGGACAATGGGAACTCTAATAAGTTGATTAATTTATTCACTTGTCCTATGTCTGCCTGGAAAAAAAATAATCAGATGTTGGTTGATAAAAAAGAAAGTAATTAAAGTAATTACAACTTCCAGTCACCACCACAATTATCCGCTGAAACTTTGTGTTATCTTTACAAGCTGCTTCATGTCTCTTTCAAAGAACACAGAGATTTTAATAATAAATTAAACACATCAATTTATAATAGGTGAGAGAAAAGGCGTCTTAGATGTCTTCTGTTATGATCTTACTACAGTTCAGCTGTGGGCTAGGGTTCCTCAATAGTCTGCCTTCTAATCTGAAATCTCAGTGTGGTTTCGTTGTGAGCTTGAACATCTACTCTCACTTAACTGACAGAGAAAGTGACCTCATTCTCCATTCCTGATGACTACCAACCAGCTACTATGCTAGATTCAGGGACTCTCAAAACCAATAGCTTCAGTTATTAAATATGTCTAAATGGGAGCAACAGGGAGCAGATCCACAGTTGTGACAGTGTTGTTAAGTGATCTGCGTGATACTTTCACCCAGCCACATGGCCCATGGAGAAGGCTAGTTACCCTGCCTGAGGAGGGAATGGCTAATACTTTCTAAGGGTGGTGGGAATTGTTCGGAGGTATCCACCAGAGATGATCACTCAGACATGGGTTTAAGTCAATAGAAAATCTTCATCAGCCAGATTGCAACTCCACTGGCTGATCAGGACCCCATTGCTGTCCCAAACATTTCTCATGAGCTTTGAAACAGAAAACCTACATCCTGGGTTGACACACCTCAGACAAAAGCAGAGCTGAAAACCAACTATGGACTTTGATGGACTAAGCCTTTGTGTTTGTTTCAGCAGGTGGACCTGCCTCTGTTCTGGGTTCTAAGACCTGAATGATGCTTTCAACATGGCGTTGGTTGTGCTAAGGTCTGGGGGCTTGTTCCAAAAATAAGTTAGAATGACTGCCTGGAGATAGTGAAAAGGAGATGTACAGCCGGACTGTTTATGAGTAGAGGGATTGTAAACAGCCTGAAAATATGTCTTGATATAGCAAAGCAAGGGGAAATGTTGAAAGGTTTCAGATGCCAAGAGGCATGGAAGCCAAGCGCAGGAGTCGTGACTCTACCTTTCAGATAGTGGGGAATGTGTCAAGGGTTTCTCTCCCAGAGAAGACTCACATCTATATGACTGAATATTAAAGACACTTGTGAAATGTATGCACTTGCCTGGGAGGCAGGAAGAGGGTTGAGAAGCTGTAGCAGTGGCCCAAACAAGGAAGAGAAGAAAATAAAGTAGGGTTCTGGTTCTGAGTCAGAGGGAGGGGAGAGATTTGAAAGCTGTTAAGACCACTTGGGAGGCCTGAGTAGCAAAGTTGAGCAGGTAAGTCCTGCTAGGAGCCTAAGGTGACCTCTCCCAGCAGGGCTACAGCTTTCTAAAGCAGACATCTCAAACAAAGGTTAATCTCCTGACCAGGAAGAAGCGCAAGAGCGCTAAGGGAAAGAGCCGAAGGCAGAGAGGCTCGGGAAGGGAGCTCCAGGGAGGCTGGAGCTGAAACCAATGAGCACAAACCAGGAGAGGCTACTTCCTTTTTTATGATGCAGTGACATCAGCTCCAGAGCACCCCTGGGAAGCCGCCTAAAGGGTTCCATTTCCTTCTGACTTCTCCAGGAAGCTCCTGTGGCAATTAGCCCTTTCTTCCTTATTTGCATCCATGTTATCTTCTCTGACCCCTTGTCTGCAGCCATTCTAACTTAACCACTCTCCACACCTTTTTTGGCTATACTTGGGTACTATACTCTCACTGACTGCCCCCTTGGGACATTTGCATACTTTTTCTATTCTGCCTGAGCACTCTTTCACACCATTCTTTTAGCCTAACTAACTTGCTTTATCTCTCCTCAAACCCATGGAGAGCGCCTGTATCATATATTCCTAGAATGCCTATTATTTCATGGCATTGTGTCTTATTACTGTGTCTTTATAATATAGAATCTATATAATTATTATTGTTTCATGTCTATTGTTTATGCTGGGTTGTTGCTTCATGAAAGCAAGAGCCCTAGGGGGCTAGAGAGATGACTCAGCAGTAGAAAGCACTCGATGCTCTTGCAGAGAACCTGGATTCCATTTCCAGCACCCATATGTTGGGCCACAACCTTCCATATCCCCATTTCCATAGGATTTGATGCCAACTTATGACCTCCAAAAGCTCGTTCTTTCACACAGTGTACATACATACACCCAGGCACACAAACACACATACGGTAAAAACAAACCAACTAACAAACAAAGCAAGAACTCTGTCTTCAAGTTTTCTATACTACTGGTCAATCTTAAACAATATGTGAATCCTTTCCATCTTAAAAAATGGCACTTATGTCTTCCTAGTCCTGCATTCATCTTTAGCCTCTGCAATTTCTCTACTACCATCAAGTATCTTGAAAGATGCTGTAGGTCTATCTGTGGACTTCAGTAATACACACACTTCAGGAGCAAAGCCAAGAAATTAAGCCTCTACAAGGCAAGTTGGCGAGGAAGAGGCCCATGAGCTCTGCTGATCCCAGTGTTCTATACATTTAACTTCCATAGTGTCTTCTGGCACTTTTCCTTTTAACACACAGTAGTCTCCCTTTACGGTACAGGACCTCTACTGAATCTTCTTGGGTAAACATACCCGTTGAAGCTTATGTGAAATCTAATAGTCGGGTTTCAGTTATTATGTTGACCCTTAATCGACATTAACACTGTAGCCTTTGTTCTTTGAATGAGTTCTTCCCATGAGCTTTTCAAACTCCGTATTTTCTTGGACCCCTCCTCCTCTGCTAACCTCTTCTCTGTTCCTCCGATATACTTGCTCCGTAGGGCACCTAATGAGTGTCAAGTTCTGCCCTAGATCCCCTGTCGTATCACTGGCCTTAGGTGTAATCTCCCACAAAACTGAGCTGAGATTTTGGAGGCCTTCCATAAAATTTCCCAATGAATGTGTTGTTGCGTCCTGTGAAAAGTGAGTCCTGAAAGGAGTATTGTGTAGAGATAAGATGAAGCAATGAAGTAGTTGAAAGGTAGCAGGAGCCAGGCAATGGAGGGAGGTAAAAAAGCAGTAGAGATCTTCATAATCTGTGGACTCGGGAATTGGGATGCACTTGACCGGAACTGTGAGGCAGACTGTCTGCGTACTCCTTGGACACTCTAGCACTAAGGTACAGAGAACACCACAGCACTGGGGTGAGGTGGGGGGCTCTCTAACAATTTTAAAAGCCAGTATAGTTTAATCCAGAGAGCAGTCGTGCCTGGATCCACCCAGGAATGGAAATGTGTAGAGGGCAGATTACCTGAGAACGCAGCAGGGGTATGTAAAAAGCAGGGCTGGATAGTAGGTGATCGAGGACCTAGAATATTCAGCTAAACTGCAGGGAGAGAAAGAGGAACTAGAAAGGCATCCACAGAGCAGGAGAAGTAAGTGATGTTCAAATTTCTATCAACAGGAGAGTGGCTCTTGAAAGAACAGTCTTCATAAAAACAGATAAAAGATGACACTAGTCTTCCTTTCTGGACTTGGCTCTTGCTCTCCTTTGCTTCTTCTTATCCTCATTGTCTGTCAGTCAATGGGAACTATTACACCACAGTCCTCAGCTTTAGAGGTGTATGGGTCTGGATGTTCTACCTACCACCTGAATTTAGGAAAACATTTAACTTCCACAAGCTTAAGTCTTATTCACTAGAAAAAGGTCATAATAACAGTCTCAAGGCTTGGTGTTCACATTCAGACTGCATACACAAAACTTCATAAGGTGCCCAGTGTTCTGCAGAGCAACAGCTACCACTAAAATCTGAAGAAACTAGTATTTGGTAAGAAAGACCTTTTGATCAGGAAACAGTTTTGATAATTTTTTTTATTAAAAATGGTAAAGTCTACACTCTGGGCATATCAGCCTGTGCTGAATTAGCAGGATACTTGACTTGGTTGTGATTTGCTAACCCTTAATCTTAGTCCTTAATGCCCAATTGGGATTCTATTTCAATCTTGGGATGCAAAAGTTTGAGGTTTACAATACTGGAAAATTGGGCAACTTTGTTCAGAAAGCATACTTCCTTACCTAAGGGTGACAATGTCCACTCCTCATTTGTCAAAATAATGTCATCAGCCTCCAGGCATCTGTTCAGGGGGACCTGGGTTGGAGCTTTTTCTGGTTAAGAATTTTATTGAGTAAACTATGTTTGTCAATCACTGGAACCAAGCAATTTCTGATTTTGCTGCATCAGCTCGACACTGAATTCGGTTATCATGCTTCATAAACCAGAAGGTGACCAAGCTGGGCTTGGGAGACACAGAGAACTAATGTCTAGTCTGGTTGTGACACCTATTAATTTGTGATATAAAGCAATGTGCTTCAACTCCATAAGCCTCAGGTACTCACCTGTAAGGTGGGATGATAAGTAGGTTGTCTATGTTAGAGATTTATGCTAGCTACTAAGTGAGAAAATATAAAAGAAGACAGGTATGCACAGATCCTGCACACAGCCAGAACTCTGAAAATGCCTAATTACTAATGTTTACCATCTTCATCAATCTCATTTATATTGGTTTATCCATTTAAGTGAAAGAGCACCTGAAGGAAATGCTGAGTTATTTGATTAGTCTTACAAGAAGGAGAAGAGGGGAAGGAAGAGAAGGAAGAAGAGCAGGAGGAAGAGAAAGAAAGAAAGAAAGAAAGAAAGAAAGAAAGAAAGAAAGAAAGAAAGAAAGAAAGAAAGGAAGGAAGGAAGGAAGGAAGGAAGGAAGGAAGGAAAGGAAGGAAGGAAGGAAGGAAGGAAGGAAGGAAGGAAGGAAGGAAGGAAGAAAGAAAGGGAGGAAGTCGATGCCTTAGCCCTCCAACTAGACTTTCAGTAGTTTTAAATGACTCAAATCATTTCAAGCATAAATGTGTGGATCATCAAATCAGAACACTTATTTTTTTAAAGCAGTGTATGAATGAAATGGAAAAATGCTGGCTCTGTATGACATTTCACGGATCAAGGACACCCATTTCCATTAACAGGTTCAGCTGTCTTTGTTGTGGCTCCGGGAGGTGCTATGAAGTTTACCATGTCTACACCACCATCTTTAGGAAGAAGGCACTGTGGTCCTCAAGTAGCTGGAATGCAGAATAAGCTAGCCCTGTCTCTATGCCTGGGAACAAGGCTGTTTCTTTCCCATTTCCATCTCCCTGAGACTCCTGGTGTCTATGGAACAGGACTGGAGAGGTATTCACTGACCAAGAAGTCCCCAAACCATTCTTTTTGGAGCAGGGTGACAGTCACCTTCCCAATCTAAACCAACTTGTGAGTCTGAGAGGATTATTTGCAAGCCTCCACTGCTGTTAAGAACAGGTCCTCCTGCCCCATAATTCATCTCTTCCTAAGAATTAAACTGCTCCTTCAGGTAGAAATGGACACTAGAAACACCGGTTGTTGTCAAGGAGAGCGTGGGCAGCAGTATACCACAATGACAGCCTATCCTGCATGTTTCAAATTCCTAGAAATTTCAAATTATGCCTTGTCATTCTTTACCTTGGTTTCTTGAGAATCATGTTTTAAAATTAATAAAAATAAAATATTGCTGTAAGAATTACATGTAAGTTATATTTATCTTAACTGAGAAAATGTTCACTTTCAACAAAGTAGAGAGCCTCTGTACCAGATGACGAGATTTGAGGCGCATGCTGTTCTAATAGAAAGGTCCTGGCTAGTTTTTTACTTTGTCTAAATAACTCCACTTCACTAGAGATAAATTTACAGTTGAGAATCTACAGATTGTATTTGAGTGCAACAGTTAAAAAATATTATTCTATGAATCTGTTACTATCTCAGCTAAATAAAATATTTATGTCGGCTGATTTTTGCAGAGCATAGAGTTTTCTGTGACAGCCGTTCCCTGTTTCTTCAGGCTCAGTAATGTCCAATGTGAGCCCACTCAACACAGACTGAAGTTTTATTCATCATGCTCATTTCATGCCATTGATTTAATTTCACATTTATACTGTACTGCTGTAAATTGGCAGCAAAAATCTACACAAAAAAATTATCAATGACTTCAGAACAAAGTCTTCGGCGTGTAAACCAGTACTTAAGGAATATTTAGACATTGCTGTTCCGGATACAGGCAGAGAGAAGTCCATTGCTGGTGTCACCAAACCTATAACCATACTTACCAAAATATAAAGACAAATCCTGGACATGAAGCACAGACACAGGCTGGTGCTGAATTCAGATAACCAACCTTCTACCTCCCTGTTCTAAAATAGTAGATTTACCCTTGGAGTGCTCAGTAAGGAGCCAGAAGGAACCCGACTGAAGAGTTTCTCCCATTCCATATGTTCCTCTGAATGTGCCTGGATGTTCTCCATTGAGAAATGAAATCTCATCACCTTCTTTTGAATCTGGTATGATCTTGGAGACATACTAGTAGCCATGACAGAAGTGATGTCACATGACTTCCCAAAATGAATTAGAAAACGTCCTTTTGGCTTTCTTGGAACATTCACCTTTAAATGAATGCCTTGCCTAAGCTCCCTTTTGGAACCCAGTCTCCGGGTTTGGGAAGACTCAGTGAGGCATTCTAAAAGCTTTGGGTCCACAGACTCAGTTGAGTTGACCCTGTTCTCCCAGCCCAGGTACAAAGAGAGAGAAAGAAGATTACAGATAATCTCAGGTCCAGATGATAGCATCATCTGTATCCGTTCACGTTTTCCAGGCTGAAATTCCAGGTACTGCAGAACAGACAAGCAATCCCTACTGTGTATATCTTAGTCAGGGTTTCCATTCTTGCACTATACATCATGACCAAGAAGTAAGTTGGGGAGGAAAGGGTTTATTCAGCTTATACTTCCACATTGCTGTTCATCACCAAAGGAAGTCAGGACTGTAATTCAAGCAGGTCAGGAAGCAGGAGCTCATGCAGAGGCCATGGAGAGATGTTACTTACTGGCTTGCTTCCCCTGGCTTGCTCAGCTTGCTTTCTTATAGAATCCAGGACTACCAGCCCAGGGATAACATCACACACAATGGGCCGGGCCCTTCCCGCATGATCACTAATTGAGAAAATGCCTGACAGCTGGATCTCATGGAGGCATTTCCTCAAGGGAGTCTCCTTTCTCTATGATAACTCCAGCTTGTGTCAAGTTGACAGACAAAACCAGCCACTACAGTGTTCCTGATCTAATCTGTGGGCAGATTAAAATGATTGTAATTTTGGGCTCCTAAACTATTTGCTACTTAGCAAAAGGTAGGGAAAAAGTCTATGGGAGCATCACACAAGGGTTTCTAACCTTCTCTCTTTTCCAGTTGTCTTTTGTTAGTTACCAGCATGTTTGTTGTCATAGGAAGGTGTATTTAAGAACTAGCAGAAGAGGCTCTACTTTAGAGCTAAGACACCTTGGCTTCCTGAATAGTTCAGGCAAATAACTTGTGTGTTCCAAGTCCATTTCTTCATCTTGCACTGATGATCAGCACTTACCTGTTAGGATTACTCTGAGGATTAAGATAAATCCCACAGCAATGCCTGACACAATGCTGGTGTCAGGTTTCAGGAAAGAGTTCCACTTTCCCTTATGGGCAACACAACTATTACTCTGTTGGCTTCTATAGCAATAAAAAGACACATTGCCAACTTCTAGTCATTCAACAGAATGCCAAAACTTAAGGCGTCTTTAAATGGTATCTTAGACTTTCCTCACATGTGAACTGAGATGTTATCATCTTATGTTGTATACACACCTTTTCCTTAGATCCAGAGTTAACACTGGATATGATTTGGAAGCTGACTGTCACTGGCTGAATGCTATAGGCGTCATTACCTCTTACTACTTACTACCACCACCACCACCACCACTACTAATTTTTGGTTTTTCACTAGTGTTCAACTTTATTAATTTAGAAGCTAAATGTGTACACAGTTGACCTTACTCCATGCAGTCATGTTCTAGAATTAACTTTTAGAAAATGTTTTTTAAAAAATGTTTATTTTATGCCTATAGATGTTTCACTCTGATGCAAGTCTGTGCAGCACATGTGTGCAATATCCACAGAGAAAGGAATCCCTTGGGACTGGAGTTATAGATGGTTGTCCACTACCATGTAGGTGCAGGAATTGAACCCCAGTCCTCTGGAAGAACAACCAACACTCCCAACCACTGAGTCATCTCTCTATTTCCTGTACTGGCACTCTTGTTCATCCCATTAAACATAAAATGGAGTTAGCCTGGAGTCTGGCTTGCTGTACCATTTGCCTCTTGCAGTCTCTGTGATGATGTATAGGTCTGGAAATGTAAGCCCTGCTTTCAGATCTATTCTGTCATCACACTGTTAACAGAAGTGAGGCTCTGCACCTAGGACCTCACCCTCAGCAGCACTGTCTTTTAGATTGTCCTTTCCTTCACAATTAAATTAGTCAGGAAGGTGAGTCCCCAAAGAAGGAGCATCTGTCCCCTCTGAGGGTAACACAGACCCATGTTTTACATCTCTAAGATTCTAGGGAAAGGCACTTAGGAGATTATGGCCCAAGTTTTTCCTTCCCGTATGAAGTTTGTTCTTTCTTTAGTGAGTCCTACAGGAGAGTCAAGTTCCTCTAAACATCTGCCTAGTGTCACTATACATCCCTGAAGCCATCAACTGTCCCCACATCGTTTCATCTAGGGCATCTGGAGAAACAGGTTACGAGATCATAAATCCTTTTTATGGCACTTCATGTGGACAATGAACTATTAATAATAATTCTTCCATGCATTCTAGGCTCAGTGTCTGTTACAAGAACTCTGCCAGATTAATCCTCCCTGAAGTTCTTGTCCCAGTGTTGATAGTGACTAATCTATGTCTTATCTGGGGATTTATAAATGGAACATTTTATACTACTTCTCAATAGCGTTTCTAAACTGAATTAATGTAATCTTTATGTTGTTAGAGTTATCTTCTAAATAAAAACAGTGGTACCTTCCCAGACCCACCACAACCGTCAAACTCTACAGTCATAACAAGCTCACATATACTGACCTCAATGTACTTTTTCAAATATTTGTCACATACAATTTATTTTTCAATTCATCATCAAGTTAAGACCTTGTTCCTGCTCAGTCTCCTGATTCGCTCTTCTTTTGTTGTCCATTCTGATATCCTGATCTCCTAAATGAAGCATAAAATGAACTATTAAATGAATGAGTCACAATGTTTGTGCACACTTTCCTATCTGTTTTCATCAGTTACAGAAACCCACTCTCCCTTAACCATTTTCCCCTCTAGTTTGCTTTTTAAAGACTAATATTTTTTCCTTGTATCTTTTATTTCAAGTCATTATTTAAGTCATTTGTAATCATCTTATGTTTGTTTCAGTATTAAGAACCCTTTTCCTTTCTTTTTGTCTGTCCATTTCCACGTTACGCCTTGAATCACAATTATCAGTATAAACCAACTAGGGAGGAGGGCTTTCCCACAGCTTCTTGAACACCCAGTTCTCTGTTCTTTCTTCCTCGAATTTTCTAGCAAGGTTTCTGCTTTGGAGACCCAACACTGACTGATCTACTGCCTCCAATCTCCTTGGAATAACAAAATGGTTTAAAATAGGATTAATAATACAATGTGTTCTCTATTGGAAAAATAGGTTGGGAATTTTGAGTTATGCTTTCACTATACCAAGCAGATGGAATCAGATTTTTATACAATAATTAAGCTGAATGAAAGCATTATCCAAAAAAAAAAAGGTGCCTTGGAAGAGTGTTGAGCAGGTGACAATGACCCATTGTGAGTGTTAATCACAACCTAGAACTGCTGGAAAAGAGGGGAACAGGACACTCACGAAGCTGAGCAGGGAATGGCATTGCGAACACTTTCCCCATCACAATCTCCAAGACCACCTGAAGCATGAGAGTGAAGTGGATGTTCACAAAGTTATGTGAGTTTTCAACTTGACAGCATCTAGAGTCAACTAGGAGTTGAGCATTCGGGTGTGCTTGTGAGAAGTTGTCTAGATTGGCTCAGTTCCTGGTCATGCCTAGGACAGGTCATCTTGATTAGACTGATTGAGATAGGAAGAATCACCCTAAATCAGGCTAAGGCCCTGGAGCGCATGAGAAGAAGGAATCTAGTCTGATGCAGATCCTCTTGACCAATGGCTTTAGGCTCCTTCAGTAAGGCGGCCCTTTCATACTGGGCTGAACCCTTGTGCTGTGAGGCACAACAAACCCTTCCCAGCCACAGCAGTGAGAAAAACAACTGATACACAGGCAATAACGAGAATGCTACAGCATAGAGCGTTTCTGCCCAAGACAAGGCACACTGCACATCTCCAGGAAGCACAGAAAACCGCTGGATACAGAGATGAAACCTGATCCTCCTTCACACTCCTGGCCCTGGCTCTTGCTTACAGTCAGCAGGAGACTTGTCAAATAAGGATAGCCAATAGTCACAGATAAGTTAAAAGACATCTCCTAATAAGCAGATAAGCAAACAGTCAAGAGATACCTAAATATTTGAAGAAAAGCAATAAATACCATCCTAGAGAAGTCTGAAACTCCTTTCACGGAGGGCTTATTTTTGGTCATATGCTAAGGAGCAGACTTTCAAATAAGCAAAATGAATGTAGGCAAGATTTGAAAAAGGGAAAAATCCGAAATTATCTACAAATCAATTTTGTAATGGATAATGCTCACATATATTTTAATATGAGAATATTAAAGACAATATTTGAATAGGAGTATATTCACAGCCAAAGAATACCTTAGTGAGCTAGGTCAGCACAAAAATAGCTCACAGTCCATCTTCTGTGGACAGTCACGTAAAAGTGTGAGAGTCATCCTAGAGACACTCATAAGACGCCAATCTACCAGACAAAACTCCAGGAAAAGACGAGACAGTGAGGCGCAAAACTGTGCAGGTAGCCAATGAAATACTTAGATGAAATGAAATTTTGATTTCTTATATTTAAAAGGCTAGCAGAAAGATTGTGCTAATACTGTCAGGGACCAGAGAGATGCCTCAGTGCTTGGGAGCATTTGTTGTTCTTGCTGACAACCTGGGTTCAATTCCCAGTACCCACATATTGGCTCAAAAATCATCTGCAATTCAAATTCCAAGGAACCTGATACCCTCTTCTGACCTCTGCTTCTGACCTCCTCAGGAACTAGGAAGGCACATGATACTCATGAATACAAGCAAGCAAAAAATCTCATGCATATGGAATAAAATAAATCATGAAAAAACACTGGAGGAAATATCATTGTGAAATTGCAAAACTACAGAGGGAAAAAAATCTTGTTTTTAGAAATAAAAATAAACCATATAAAATATGACTTGGTAGGACATACCAATTATAAGAAAACAGTTTTAAAAGTTTATCAAAATGCCTGGCAGTGGTGGTGCATGCCTTTAATTCCAGCACTTGTGAGGCAGAAGTAGGCAGATCTCTATAGATTCAAGGTCAGCCTGATCTATAGACTGAGTTCCAGAACATTCAGGGGTATTAAAAAAAAAAGTGCTGTTTCAAAGAACATTCCTCATTTTAACCACCCATTTAATTTTTAAGGTGTTTGCCAAACCCGAGAGAGAGAGAGAGAGAGAGAGAGAGAGAGAGAGAGAGAGAGAGAGAGAAGGAAAAAGGGAAAAAGGCAATCAAAATACAGAGAAAGATAAACTGAAGCTCAGGAAGGATAGATGGCTCAGCAGTTGAGAGTACTTGGTGCTGATGCAAAAGACCAGAGTTCAATTATGAACACTTACAGGGTGGCTCACAACTGCCTACCACTCTAGTTTCAATGGATCTAATGCCCTCTTTTGACCTCTGCAGACTCCTACAAGAATATGGTGCACATACCCATAAAAATAAAATGAATTAGTTTTAAAGTTTTTTGAAGCTAGGTGTGGTGACCCATGCCAGTAACTGGAGATGCTGAGTCAGGAGAGTGGAGAGTTTGAGGTTAGCCTGGGCTAGTGGTTTTGTTGGCTTGTTTGTTTTGCTTTTCTCCAAGGCTAGAAAGATGGCTCAGTGGGTAAGTTGCTTGCTGTTTAAGCATGAGCACTTGAGTTCCTATTCCCAATATCTGTGTTTATAAAGGGGGATAGAGGTGAAGATGTGTGCCTGTTATCCCAGCCCTGAAAATAAACAAAAACAAATCCTGTGGGCTCCCTGGTTAGCTAGCGCAGTGAATCAGTAGGCTCTTGGTTAAGTGAAAAACTATATCTCAAAAAATAAGGTCACAAACACACAGTGTTTCTTAGTATAAACATCTTATATTTTAAAAGCAACTGTACAATTGTTAGTACCAGCCAATATCTGATCAGATAGATTTATAAGAAAACACGTTTTTATTTATATTTTCCTCTGATAGAAAAGAAGTAGTTCAACAGGAAAACCACACAGCAGACAAAATTTTAAACATGTTGTACAAAATATAGTAGAAGTATAGGGATAAATTTATAAGTAATCAATGATAATCAGAGACTGTAATGCATTGCTCACAAAGCTCACAAATCAGATTATCAAGTTGATAGCGAATTATCAGAAACAGTTAAAAGACAAACTAAAGAAGGGGAGAACATGTAAACTGCATTATTTAGTAATGGGTCAGCATCTACTATAAGTCACCACATAGCTCAACAACAACAGGGGACAAAGAAGGCAAACGAGTGGCCAGCAATCTTGTGAGAAGATGCCAAACATTACTACTCATTATGGAAATGCAATCAAAGCTATGATATCACTCCGTCCCATTAGATCAGTAAATCTCTTACTTTTCTATGCTGTGATAAAATACTATGATCAAAGACAACTTAAGGTAGAATTTATTTTGCCTTGAGGGTCCAGAAGTATCCTGAAGGCATGACAACAGAAGCAGGAAACTGAGAGATCACATCACAATTGCACCCAGGAAGCAGAGAAAAGAAGCAGAGCTTCAACTCTCAAAGTTTACTCCCAGTGACCCTCAAGGCCTGTCACCCCCACACCCCATGAACCCCAAGCCCTGTCCCCAGTGACCCTAAAGGCCTGCCTTCCTCTAGCAAGCCTGCATTTCTTGAACATGCCACAACTTCCCTAACCAGTGATTCCAACTAGGGATCAAGTGTTTAATACTTGGGCCAACAGAGGACAGCTTTTATTCAAACCCACCTCAGACAGCTATTACCAAAATTTTTATTAAATACATAAAACACATATTAGTGATATAATAAAGTTGAAACTCTTGTGCATTGCCACTAGGAAAGTAAATATATCAGTCATAGCGAGAGAAAAAAAGTATGCCAGTTTCTTACAAAAAAAAGTCAAAAATAAAATTTCTGTCTGACATAACAAGTTTACTCTGGGTTTATACTCAAAGGAGTTGAAAACAATGTCTGAAACAGATACATAAAGCGAGGTAACCGGGTAATCACCAAGTTATTCACAGCCACCAAGATCTGGAAACAGCTGAAGCATAACTGACACAGGAATGGATAAAATATAGACTATACATATATATTATTCAACATTAAAAGGGAAGGAAATCCTGACAGTTGCTACAGCATTGCTGCATCTTATGTCCATTGGTGCTGAGTGGAATCAGCCAACCATTAGGGAACAAAGACTATGTGATTCCACTTAGGTAAAGAACTAGAATACTCAGATACACAGAAAGTAAAGCTTGCTACTTTCTGAGCAGGAGAAAGCCGGGCTGTTGTTTAGTAGGTAGAGATTTATGCAGGGACGATGAGAACATGTGGATGGACGATGGTGCTGACTGTGCAATAATGTGAACACCACTCAACTGTACATGCTTAAAATGGTCATGCAAATTTTATTAAATTAAGGAGAGAGGGGTAGACAAAATAAAGCGAGGGAGGGAGGAAGGAGGGAGGGAGGGAGGGAGGGAGGGAGGGAGGCAGGCAGGCAGGCATGTAGGCAGGCTGGGAAAATTGGGAAGATTTAAGAACAGGAAAGGATCTAGGCCTTACTTCTCTGTCCTGGAATTCCAATTGGAGAGAGATGCCTTTATCAGCCATTCTCTTGGCACAGGTTTCCATAGTAGAATAGAATCAGGAGAATTAAGGGAGGTAGTAGAGACTGAGGACAGTATGGCCTGGCTGCAGGAAGTACATCATTGAATATGTGGCACTCTCTAGTCTCTTCTCTCTCTGCTTCCTGCTCACCATGATGTGTGTTCCCTCATCAGGACTTGTGGGACTAAGCCAAGCTTTTGAAACCAGAAGATAAAATACATTTTTCTCCCCTTAGTTGGTTCATGCAGATATTTTGTCACAGAAAGCCCAACACCTCACGATTGTAACCTTCCTGAGGGCCACAGCTTATTCACTGCCCATGTTGAGAAGAGTGCTGGATTTGAATTTGGACCCCATGAATACTTATTGGATGAATAAACAATGCTACCTTGAAATGGAAACTTTATGCATAATATGAAGATAACTCTATAAGAAGAATTGTGGAGATACAGTTGTAGTGTTCAACAGAGTATGTACTGCATGTTTTGGTAACTACTTGGCTGATTCAGTGTAGTAGGCCCTGACAGTTTGAAGCATTTAAGTAGCCACCAAATAGTAAATGGGATGTGCACCTCAAAAGTTTAGAATGTATGGGTTCATCTGTGCATCACCCTATGCTTCCGATGAGCAGCCAAGACACTTCAAACTGCCTTCTATGTTGTTCTTGCTATCAATACATAAAGGTTCAACTGGGTGTAGCTTCTCCACAATTGCTCCAGCCAATGCATCCACAATTACCTAGA
The DNA here is from genome assembly GCF_000001635.26 of Mus musculus. Classification (NCBI taxonomy): domain Eukaryota; kingdom Metazoa; phylum Chordata; class Mammalia; order Rodentia; family Muridae; genus Mus; species Mus musculus. Next base: position 61,154,314 of record NC_000068.7, on the reverse strand, counting down.
CAAGTGACTCATGAAACCCATTTATTTATAAATGTTGAATCTGGTAGTTAGAAGAGGAGAATGATTGCTTAAGAGTGTGGTGGCTATCTACTGTTTAATTATTCAATCTTTCTGAGAGTAAACTCATAATTGAGGCAATGTATAATGTCAAACACATGTTAAACACACACTGCTTTTAATTCCTAGCATAGATATGTTTATATAAACAATGTGCTGAGACTTACGTGGATTTGGTAAAGTCTGCCTATTCAGTCCATAATTGTATTGGGCTACAGTCAATGGAAACCCTTTGTATATGTATTTATTATACATGTACTCAGACAGTGGGGGGAGTTCAAAAGTTCAAGTGTCCTAGTAATAAAATACATTTAAGAATAACAAACAAAATATTCTAATGTTTTAGTAAGTTTTAAACTGTTTAAGAAAGATCTATGCTATTTCAAGTATTAATGAAGAAGTGGACAAGATATAAAACGACAAGCAGAGAGAAGAAGGAGCCAATAAATAATTCCATGACTGCATTTATGCCTGAGGAAGAAACTAGAAGCAGTAATAAAACTGTAAGAAAATATTCACAAGGCAATCTAGATGCATGTGTGTACAAATACACACAGATACACACACATACACAAATACACCAGAACACACACATATGCACATGCATGCATCAGAAAGCACACACATACAAAACTACATCTAAATAGTAAAAATTAACAAACAAACGAAAAAATGCCAAACTTTTCAGAGATGCAAAACCCTATCAGTCTATGTGAGAGACTGAAAATTTGACTATTTTCATGAATTCTTTGCAACAATAAGTATGTAGTGGTACCTTAGACTCAGCCTAGGACTCTCAGATTTGCCATCCATATACATATGCAATAGTGAGAGCGTCAGATAGACAAGGCCTTAGGAAATACTTCAAAGGACATATCTTCATTAAGAATTTTCTTAAAGATATCCTTTATCTGCTCAAGAGAGTCATATGATTAATAATTCCAATTTTTTCTTACAAAATGTACAATGACAAAAAGCTTGCAAGTATACTGTATAGATAAAACATGGCATAAAACAAGCACTTATTTCTCTTTGACTTATAGTTAGTGAGGTCTGTTTTTGAAGGCTATTGACTATATCTTAGAGATTTGAAATTTTTATACTCTCTCCTAGAAAACACAGAACAGATGTGTGAAGAGGCATGGGATTGTCCTGGGTAGTACCCGGGACAGATGGGAACTGTGATACATGCACAAAGGGTGAAGGGTGAAGTTAAAAGTGTAAAGTATGCAACTAGTGTAGAGAAAATAATTTCTCTGTGCATGTTCACATTATTGTGGGCACTGGTGTGTGTATGTGTGTATGTGTGTGTGTATTGTGGGTGTATGAGTTTGTCTGTGTGTATGTGTATCTGGTGGGGTGTGGCATGTATGTGAGTAAGTATGCATGTGAGTTTGTGTGTAAGTGAGTTTGTATATATATTGTGTGTTTGTGACTTTGTGTGTGAGAGTGTATGTGTGAGTTTGTGCAAGTATGTGTGAGTGTATGTGTGTATGTAACTTTGTGTGAGTAAGTTTGTGTGTATGAGATGAATTTGTGTGTGTGTGTGTGTGTGTGAGTTTATATGTGTATTGGATGTGGCATGTATGTGGGTGAATATGAGTGTGAATTTGTGTGGTGTGTGAGTGCTTGTGTATTTGTGTGGGTGACTTTGTGTGTGTGTGTGTGTGCGTGTGTGTGTGTTTGTGTGAATGTGTGTGTGTGTGTGTGTGTGTGTTTGTGTGAATGTGTGTGTGTGTGTGTGTGTGTGTGTGTGTGTGTGTGTGTGTGTGTATGTGTGTGCATCCTAGAGGCTGATCCTGGGTGTCTTCCTTGATCACTTCTCTCTCTTTCTTTAAAGCAGGGTCTTTCAAATGAACCTACATCTCAGTAACTAACTGTGCTTGTCTGGCTGTCCTGGCTATCCCGTGTCTCCACTGTCCAAATGCTGGAATTATAAGCAGGCTGCCATGCCCATGTATGATATTTACATAGATGCTAGAGACTTGAACTCCCATCCTCACACACCTTGACAAGTGTTTTTTAGTGCTGAGACATCTCCCCAGCCCCTTTAAAATAGCCACTTTAATGGTGAAAATCCAACTAAGGAAATGGAGTAGCATAGGTTCAGAAAGAGGACGTGAAGAAATAAATATTAAACTTCTGTTATGTGGGCATCAGAGATGGAGGAGGAGAACCCTAAGAGACTGAGGAGGTCTCCGTAACATCCACTCCTCCACCCCAGTCCTATCTAATCCTGGTGGTTCTCCTCCCATAACTGGTTCAGTATCCATCCAAAGCACTGAGAATGGAGACTAGGGGAGAAAGATTCCTCTTCAGAGAAAGGAAGACATCTTTTCTCTCTGGTTTTGGGGTTATTTGGTACATATGTGAGGCCAGGGATGACTGGAGCCCTTTTAGAGACCCCTGAAAATATGGGAAAAGGCAGGCTGAGACTTAAGAATACACTTTTGGCCAACCCTAAATATTTAGATCTAAAAATTTTGGTAAAGTTGGTGACCTATCCACACCTTTCTAAGGCCTTATGGACTCTTTTTTTGATTAAAGAAAGCAAGCTGAGAAAATCATGGAATGCAGGCAGTTTTTCTCCATGGTCTCTGTTTTCATTGCAGCCCCCAGGTTCCACCCATGAGTACCTTGGTTTGCCTCAATAATGGACGGTGATTGGTATCTATAAGCCAAACAAATCATTTTCCCCAAGTTAGTTTTGTTCAGTGTTTTGTCACAGCAACAGAAAGAACATTAATACATTTTTTTTTCTTGGAGATATGGTCTCACTGTGCATCCCAGGTCTAGTTTTGAATCTGTGGTGATCCTCCTGCCTCAGCTCCCCAAGTTTGGGCTTACAACACATGTACTAAGTCAGGCTCACAAATTACTTGTGTGAAACAATTTCACTAGACTACCAAGTCATCCAGACAATTAAAAATCACATATTATTTCTCCTCGAACACTTCAAAGAGTCACAACCAAACAATAGAAACAATCTAGCTACTAAGAAACACAGGGTTGTTTAAATAAATTGCAGTTTATACAGATTGTGTAATATCTAAGTAACCATTATGTAGGACGCCTCCATCTCAGTATGAAACACAAAGCACATCTCAAAGAAAGGGCAGTGAGAATGTACAAAAGGGGAGAATGGAGTGGATCAGCGGTTAAGGAACACCCTGCTTTTCCAGAAAACCCATGTTTAGCTATCAGCATGTCAGGCATCAAACAATTACCTGTAACTCTAGATCCAGAGATTTTTTTTTGCCCTCTTTTGGCCTCTATGGGCACCAAAATACATGTGGCACATAAACACATACCTATATATAAATAAAAATAAAAGTACACAAAAGGAGTAAGTGTGCAATTGCATTTCGATGAAGAGGAGCACATATCAGGAAACCAGGCTTTCTGTAAATGACAGGAAGAGAACATGCAGAAAGGGCATTTAGAAGGCTAAGAGAGGAACAGGAATCACTTTCTTTAACAACAAAAAAGATGGAAAGCTCTGTAGCTGGGGGAACTAGATAGCAATTAAAGCAAAAACCATGATGATATCCTCAAGGATGATGTACACTGCAATTTTTAAGTATGGTCCTCTTTAATCCTATCTTCCCCTCTCTAAGACAGTCCTAATTTTTGCCTCCAGAATCAAAAGCAAAGAACTAAGATCTAAAGAACCAGGTGCCTGCCAGAGGGCAGGGCTGGCCACTGAGGAAGGAAAGCACTCTACAGAGAAAGCCTCCCTTCTTAGCGTAAAACAGGATCAGCATGAACCAGATCATCTGGCCTGCTTGCTGTGACCTTACTTCTTCACGGGAGCGGCTCACCGATCATATTCACACTCAGGCCCTCCATGATGGGGAGGAACTCATTGGTTCAACAAGCTAAGCAAGCTGCAGAGGAAATTCAGGTGAATCAAGTGTGCTAAACACGTTTGTCTGATGGTCCCTCATCGTCACTGGATGAAGATATAAAACAACGAAAGGACAAAAAAGCATCAATGGGTTAGGGCACCAGGAAGTAGTCCTCAAGTTTAAAGAAGGCAATGTTACAAAGAAACATGCAACTGAAAAGCACCAAAGAATTCAGAGATTTCAATGTCAAAAACATAAAAGTTCAATCATGAATTTAAGAGAAACATCAAAAAAATCTAATCAAAAATAAATCAACTTGGAAGAAATGACACAGAAGACCCATTAAGTAGTTTTAATACATATTTACGAGGAATTTCTAGATTGTAGGACGGGAAATAACAACAAATTAAAGAAAGGCGGTTTTCTAGATTTGAAACTATCTTTAGACTATAGGCTTACAACGGATTGGCTCCCCAATCATAGGATGGTATCTTCTATCCTGCAATTTTTGCAATGACAATTTGTTACAACCTTTCAGCAAAACCAAACTTAGATTAAATCTCAGAATGTTCCTTGGCTAACAGAACATAGCTTCTTCTGGGTGTCTGCGTAATGTGGCTATATACCTTGGCCTCTCCTCCTCTGCAAATGCCATGTGCCTGACTATAGGAGAACTCAATTTAATGAAGACCAGTGAGTAGAAAGACACGTGGGACAGAACACCAAGGCAACAAAGATGACAAAGGAATTATCATGGCTCTTCCAGCCCATCTCCACAGTCAACTGAACACAACCCAGTGAATGGTCAACTCAGCTACACCTGTGAGAAAAATTAGCCAGAGCCATTAATTAGATATTCAATGTCCCACAAAGACATGTGTTTTGATGGCTTGGCCCCCAGCATGGAACTTCTTGGAAATGATGGAAACGTTGAGAAGCGAGACATGGGGGGAAGACTTTAGGACATTCGATGTTTCCATTAAATAGAATTGTAAGATTGTAGTCTTTCTTTGTCTAATTAATCCCACAGTCATGAGGTAAGTAATTCTGCTTAGTCACATGCTCCCATCATGCTCTACCATGTCACAAAGCAACAGACTAGACCTCTACAGAAATGACCCACCATTCAGAACTCAAATGACAAAGGTAAAAGCCTGCAACATTCCAGAAAGAACAGTTATATTTGAAAGAATGACAATAAGGATGGTGTGAAACTTCAAAATATTTTGAATCCATAATTACATCTGCCTTAAAAAAAAACTCAGTTAGATATAAATGCAAAACACAACTTTAAACCTTAAGCATTGAAATGGTTGGAAAATGTAGAAAATTCAGGGAACAATATGGCCAAGTTTAAATACAATAAAATGAAATTTAGTTGACACCCACAATCTGCAATCCTATAAACTAATGACTAAAACATAGCATGAAGTCAGTTTCCAAAAGAATATATTTAAAAGGAAAACAAGTTTTGTGCAAAAGATATACCTATACTATCTTTTTAAGAAATATAAAACATGCTGAGCAGTGGTGGCGCACGCCTTTAACCCCAGCACTCAGGAGGCAGAGGCAGGCAGATTTCTGAGTTCGAGGCCAACCTGATCTACAGAGTGATTTCCAGGACAGCCAGGGCTACACAGAGAAACCCTGTCTCGGAAAGAAGAAAGAAAGAAAGGAAAGAAGGAAGGAAGGAAGGAAGGAAGGAAGGAAGGAAGGAAGGAAGGAAGGAAGGAAGGAAGGAAGGAAGGAAAAAAGGAAGGGAAGGAAGACAGAACACTCTTTAACAGGAAAGAAGGGGGAAAAGGGAATAAGAGTTTCTTTTCTCCCCTTCTTTCTCCTACTCATTTGTTAGAGTAATTTTGTGCCATCAGAATGCATGTCATATTTTCCAGAGGAAAATTTAATTTTTCACTTTAACTCTCATATATAGTTTGGAATTTTATACCAAATATTTGTGTTGCTTATATAGTATAAGCACAATATATATATTGTGAAAAATATTGGAGAACATTGTTTAGGACAACTTAGTTATGGAAAAAGTAAACCATTTTTCCTTTGCATAATTATATGCATAGCAGTAAATGAGACCTTCAACTGAAGAAATGTATTGATACTTTTTTCTTTGTGGTCTTTCAAGTTTTATGTGCTAGGAACTGAAAGCAGCAATGTACATTCTTCACGGAAACTTATATCTTTCCAAACTCCTCAGCATGTAAAAATTCATAGAGCTAGCATGTCAGAAAAACTGAAACATTTTGTAATGGTCCAAACCTTCTGTTCTTCACTTCTCAACACTCAAATTATACCTTCGGGGATTAGGAGTTGAAAGATCTATTTTTAAATCCATTTGAGTTTTACTTTGTGGTATCATTAATCTTGTACATTTATGGTATAGTGGGAGCATCTTGACATATGCATATAAAGAGAGTGGAGGCTTCAACCTTGGTAAATGCAAAAGAGTTAAAGTTAAGGTGTCTTTTGTTCTCTGCACAATTAATATTCAGGAGTCTTTATCATGATGTGTCTTTCTTGCATCTTAGTTGTCCATTTCTGTAAAGAAATATATTAGTAGTTAGAGCCTAGATCCTTCCTCGAGATGAAAGTGAGCAGAGATATGAAAGGAAAGGCAGTTGATTGGCACATAATTTTGTTACCTCTCAACACAACACACCTGGACCTGGAGGGTGTTGAAGTTTTATAAAAACTATAGCAACTTTTAATTGAGGGACAGGAAATGTGCTATTCTATAGAAGACAGAATGATCTTTTTGAGCCAAAGAGAAAGTCTGAAAGGAAAAATTGACTCAGAATGGGGTAAATGGATTGAATGGGGAGTAAATTAATATTGTCACAATGGTTCTGTGGTGACTAACATCAATTGTCAACTTGATACATCTGGAAAGACATAACCTCAACTGAAGAAATGCCTGTAGGCATATTAATGGGACAGTCTCTGGACTGATAGCTGATATAGGAAGGCCCACCCCTAGGTAGGTGAGCCAGAGCTACATAAGAGCCTGAAAGCAAGCCAGTAGATAGAGTTTCTTCACAGTCTCTGTGTCAAGTTCCTTCCTTTAATCCCTGCCTTGTCTTCCTTCCATGATGTACTGCAACCTGTAAGATGAAATAAACCCTTCCAGCTGCCCCATGTTGCTTCCAGTCATTGTTTCCTTGGTCACAGCAGCAAAGAAGCTAACTAGGCCTCTTAGGGACACCAATTGATAAAGCATCTGAGAAGGTCCTCAAATTAAAATGAAGCAAAACCAAAACGGCCAAAGGTCCTTCACAAGACAATGCAATTTTGACTCAACCTTTCCACAAACCCTTTCCAAGCAATAACAGTTCTAATGAATGTAGTTCCTACACAGTTGGTGGTCAACAGGGCAAGCCATCTTTTGTTGCTTTGCAATAAAAGGGCTCTTGTGTTATAAAGTGTGGTTCGTAAAGTCTGGAACTACGAGTGCAGAAGTGAGAAGCATGGCATGCAGGCTTTGACTCCAGTTTTGACCCACAGAAAAGTGGCAGTGGAGTGTAGATAACAAAAGGCAATGACATCACTCTAGCCAGACCACGTCAGTCATTCCTTGCAAATGCATCTGTGATAAAGAATGCCGTTTAATGATCTCAGCCTTATTAGCTGTGGGCAGAGGGAGATAGGCTGTGCATTGTAAAATAAGAGAAGCTGCATAAACCTAGAAAAGTGATCCAAATTTTAAAAAGAAGTGAAAGAAAAAAAGGAGAAGAAAATAAGGGGAAAAGGTAAAAGAGATGGAGAATTTTAAAAACACAAGAAGAGGCAAGATGCTCTAGGTTGTAAAACTGTATCTAGAGAGGAGACAGCTCTGCTCATGTCCCCTGCCCACTTAGTGCTACCCTGTCATGCAGGTAGGAGGCTGCCTGCTCTGCTTTCTGAGTTTTACAGGACTCTGATCCTCTTCCAACTATGTTCCATCCCCAGGAGCCAAGAAAACAAGGCTGAGTAGATGTGGCCTCTTACAACTCACGACTCTACTTCCCAATTTCCTTTGGTGTGCTTCAGACCATGGTGGTCCTTGGATAATGCTGCCCAAGTGCCATTCAGGCCTCAGAGGTCTACACAGACTTCTCTCCTGCCCCACCTCCAGAAGATGGCTATTCTACATCTCTGATGTTTGTTCTCCTAGTCCCAAGGAGGGGCCAAGGAACAATTACTTGTAGTATGAAGTTATAGCTGGAATTAAGTAAGGACTAGTATTTTGGTTTAAATTTAAATGCCCCCCCCCCCAGAAGCTCAGGTGTTTGAGTCAGTGTTCTCTAGCTGGTGGTGCTGTCTTGTGATGCTATGGCTCCTTTTGAAAGTTCATGTCTACTGGTATTTCCATTATCCATGTCTTCTTTAAAGCAGACCCTATACCTGAAGGTAGCGCACACTTCAGACATAGGATTTGGAAAAATCTACCTGGAAATTACCTAGAATCCTCCTCTATGAGGACTAGCTCACATCAGAAGGTACCCTGAATCCTGTCAAGTAAGAAAAGAAATCAATGGTCCCACCCAGAATAAAGCTTCTCTAACTATAACCACGACCAGTCCACAGGATATCCCCAGTGGTTCCATAGTGGGACTTTTATCTTGAGGGTAACCAACAGTTGTTACCTCAACTGTATGTAAGGCTCACTCTGTAGGAGAAAATTAATGCCTGGTGCTATAAATCTACTTATGACCAGAGCACTCATAGGCCCTAGAGGAGAAGCAGCTATTATCATGTTCCTCAACCAATATGACTTCTAACAGTATTCTAAATATGTATCCTTGTATCTCTAGATTTATCTTTCACCTCTCATCAAAAAGTTTCTTCGTGCAACAGACAGAGACTCTACAACTGGTCAACATGCAGAGAAGACTGACTATGAAACATCTGTTGCTAACTGGTGTATCTATAATGCAAGCCCTATACTTGAGGCTCAGGGAGAGATATTAGACTATAAAGACTATAAGAAGCAGGGGGCCAAGCCATCTGCTACTAGATTGTGTTTCTATCTGTGATGGAAAAGCTGCACCTGTGAAGTCTTTGATCTATTGATTTCCATAATATCTGCACTCCCACCAGCAATGGAGGATGGTTCCCCATCCTCACCAGCATACGCTCCCACTTCTGTTTTTTATTCTATCCATTCTGACTAAGGTGGAATCTCAGGGCTGTTTTGATTTGCAGTTCCCTGGTTGCTAAGGATCTTGTACCTTTCTTTAAGTGCTTCTCAGACCTTTTGAGATGCCTTTGTTGTTGAGAATTCTGTTTAGATCTGTACCCCATTTTTTAATTGGATTACTTGGCTTATTGATGTCTAATTTCTTGAGTTCTTTATAGATTTTGGATATTGTCCTCTATCACGTGTGGAGTTGGTACAATCTTTTTGCATTCTGTACACCACTGCTTTGGCCTATTGACAGTGCCCTTTGCCTTATAGAAGGTTTTTAATTTCATGAGGTACCATTTATTAATTGTTGATCTTAGTGCTTATTCAAGAGTTGTCTCTGGTGCCAATGCATTCAGGACTATTCCCCTACTTTCTTTTCTATTAGGTTCATTGTATTTATGTTGAAGTCTTTGATCCATTTGGACTTGAGTTTTGTGCCAGATAATAGGTAAGGATCTATTTGCATTTTTCTCCATGCAGACATCCAGTTAGACCAGCACTATTTGTTGAAGACACTTTCTTTTTTCCATTGTATTTTTTCTGGCTTTATCAAAAATCAGGTGTCCATAGGTGCATGAATTTGCATCTGGGTCTTCAATTCCATATGCCAACCATGAAGGCTTTATTACTATAGCTCTGCAGTCAGCTTAAAATCAGGGATGGTAATACCTCCATAAGTTATTTTATTGTACAGAATTGTTTTAGTTATCTTGAGTTTTTTACTTTTCCATATGAAGGACACTTGCCCAACTATGTTCATAGCTTTATTCTTAATAGCCAGAAACTGGAAACAACAGAGATTTCCATCACCTGAAGAATGGATAAAAAAAATGTGGTTTAGACACACCAGAATAGGGCATCAGATCTCATCACAGATGGTTGTGAGCAACCATGTGGTTGCTGGGATTTGAACTCAGGACGTCTTGAAGAGCAGTCAATAATCTAAACCTCTAAACCACTGACCAGTGGTGGTGCACAACTTTAATCCCAGCACTTGGGAGGCAGAGGCAGGAGGATTTACGAGTTCGGGGCAGCCTGGTCTACAGAGTGAGTTCAAGGACAGCCAGGGCTACAAAGAGAAACACTGTCTAGAAAAAAAAGTGATTTATTTAAACAATGGAGTATTACTCAGCTGATAAAAATAATGACATCATGAAATTTACAGTCAAATGGATAGAACTAGAAAAAAATCATCCTGAGTGAAGTAACCCAACCCAGAAAGAGAAAAATGGTATGCACTCATGTATAAGTGGATATTACATGTAAAGTAAAAGACAATCATGCTACAGTCCACAGACCCAGAGAGGCTAAGCAACAAGAAGGGTGTAGCGTTTTGAATATGCTTGGACCAGGGAGTTGTGCTATTGGGAGGTTTGGCCTTGGTGGAGTAGGTGTGGGCTTGGTGGAGGAAGTGTGTCACTGTGGAAGGGGAAATAGAATAGATTTCTAGGGTGGATTGGAGGATGGCAGTTTGGGAATACAAAAGATTAGGTGGCAGGGTAGGGATACTGGAAGAAATTATTCAAATTAGGGAGCATTTTGTGGGCAAGGTACAATAGAAACACCATGGGATCTATGGGAGTAGCCTTAGCAAAGACTCTTAGTAGTAAGTGATATGGAGCCTGAATTGACTGTATTCTATAACCAGGAAAGGCTTCAAATGGAGGGGTTGGTACACCAACCTAGCCTTGAAAACCTTCAACCTAAAGTTTGTCCTGCCTGCATAGTATTCTGAGATCAGAGCCTAGCAGATCAGTATCAAAGAGAACAGAGAGACTTCTCCCAGCGACTGATGAGAGCAGATGCAGAGTACCACAATCAAACATTAGGCAGAGCTCGGGGAGTTCTACAGATCATGAGGAAGAAGGATTTGAGAACCCTGAAGAGTTCGGCACAAACCATGAGAACACGGCCCATAACATCAACTTACAGGGACTCATGGGAACTTGCAGAGACCAGGGAGACCTAGGTCTGACCTAGGTCTTCTGCATATATGTTATAGCTGAGTAGCTTGGTGTTCTGTGGGGACTCCTAATGGGGGAATAGGTCTGTCTCTCACTCTTGTCTACTTGTGAGACCCTTTTTTTCCCTACTGGGCTGCCCTGTCTAGCCTTGATGAGACAGCATGTGTTGTAGCCTGTGATGTGATGACCCTGGAAGCTCTGCTCTTTTCTGAGGGGAAATAGAGCAGGGGCAAATCCAGGGGAGAGAGGGGAGGCAGGAGGAGAGGCTGGGGGAAGAGTGGGAGGGGAAATTGCAGTCAGGATATAATATATGAGGAAAGAATATAAAATAAGAATAAATAATTTTAAAAAGCAAAAAAGTTCAAAAAATTAGTTTAAAAAAAAAAGAACAGATAAACTGAGTAAAGATAGCAAGAAAGATCTGAATGGAAGGTTTTCCTATGTGTGCAACAGTCAAGATTCTAACTTTCTAATTATTTTAAATTAACGTTTAAGTTAGCATATAAAGGGCTTCACTATAGCAATTTTACACACCTATATCTATTATATTTTTCTCTGATTAAAATTGTCAGTATTTGGACTTAGTTGAAGTAACCACCTCACAACAATTACGACGGCTAGGATCAAAGAAACAGAAACCAAAAAGTGCAGAAAAGGATGTAGGGAAATTGGAGCTTTTATACCTGGTGAAGATGGCAAATTTTCCCACAGCCAATGTGTTAAATAATATGGTGGACACTCTGAAATTCAGTAATAGAATTATATTATGAGCTATTAGTTGAACTTCTGAGTAAAGTCTTGAACACATACTTGTAACCCCATAGCACAAAGCTACCTAGGTATCCATAGATGGATGAAGCCATATAAAAGGGAAAGAATACAATTCAGTATAAGGAATACATTTTGCACTTGGTAAACATGGACAAACTCTAAGAATGTTATGCTAGGTGAAAAAGTAAGTCACAAAAAGACCAGTTCCGCAATTTTGCATGTATCAAGTCTCACGAACAGTCCATTTGTTGTGACCAAAGGTTGAGAGGTTCTTACCAGGAGCTTGAAGTAGGAGGTGGGGGGGGGGGGGGGGCATGTAGATGCTTAATGGATGCAAAATTTCAACTTTACAAGATGAAAGGAGTTCTGAAGATTAGTCACACAGAATTATGGGTATACCTAATAGCCCTGAAATACTCACTTAATGTAGTTAAATTAATAAATCTTATGTTGTAAGTATTTATTATATACAATTTGAATATTTTAACTAATGAAAGCTTTTTTGATCTCTATCATTTTGGAGCTTGCCCCAGAATTTATTCTCCTACAAACATTTTTTTATGGAATAAAAAATTTCTTCTAAGTTTGCAAAAGCACAACTTCTAATGAAACTTAATATTTATGCAGAACAGAGCTGGAGAATCTGACAGTTTTCCTTTATCCTTTTCTAACAATAATGCTGCATCCCATCACTGATACACACGCTAGGAAATGCCCACATAAAGGCCAGTGATCACTGCCACGTCAATGTCTGAAGGTATGCTTCTTGTGGCCATTACATTCAATATTTTACCTAGTAACTTTGAAATATATGCAAACTGTCACACAGATGTTTGCAGATGTGGTCCATTAGCGGTTAAAGAATGACAGTCCACAACATGGGAGACCTACTTCATCACTCCGTGCAGAGAGCTGAGCCTTCTCAATCTCTCGTTGAATAAATGGAAACCATTTTGCAATCGCTTCAGGTTACTGTTCACTTCAAACAAGAAAATCTGTATTAGTATTCCTACAGGGGATTTGTAATTTTAGTCTCACGAGTCCAACACATAACAGATGAACTACTTTTTAAAATACCCCCCACAGAGTTGATATTTGGGGGAAAAACATAACTTGCAGTTTAAAAATGCAAATACATTTATTTATTTTAAAAGAAGCAAAACGTGAAACGTCAGAATGGGCTGATGAGAAGCGAATGTTTCCCCGGTGCTGTTCATTTGTTTGCACTGGAGAGAAAGGCTCTGCTCACCAGGGCCACTTCACACAGCAGCGCTGACCTAAATTATCTTTTGCTTTCCATCTTGGTATTTGGCTGCACAAAAGAAATGTAAAAAAGAGAGAAAAGAATTTCTGCCAAACATTCGCCAAAAGTTGAGACTACTAATTCAGTAAGAATAACTTCATAGCTCTGTCATGCTATATTTGTTTGGATGGATGGATGGATGGATGGATGGATGGATGGATGGATGGATGGGCAGATGGATGGATCGATCAGTGGATTAATCAATGGATGGATGGATGGATGGATGGATGGATGGATGGATGGATGGATGGATGGATAGATTGATCCAGGAAGGGTCACATGTAATTGATATTTATTTACTTACTTAGACATGGTGTCATATAGCCCAGACTGGCCTTCAACTCCTAACTCTTTTGCATCCACCTGCAATTGCAGGCATCTGCTATCACTAACAACAACATCTGGCGTTGTTTTACAATGTCATGGCTTCATCAGCTCATTGTTAGAGCAGCATCATGGTTTAGATGACATAGTCTCGGCAGACAGGTGTAGTTTTGGAGGTGAAGTCCTTTGCTTCTACTTCTATTCTAACAATGAGGATGTGAGCCTCCAGCTCTCCTTAAAACCTTCTGCATTGCCAGGTCGTGATGGCGTACACCTTTAATCCCTGTACTCTGGAGGCAGAGGCAGGCCAGTCTCTGAGTTTGAGGCCAGCCTCCTCTACAGAGCAGGTTCCAGGTCAGCCAGAGCTACACAGAGAAACCCTGTCTTGAAAAAAACAACCGTCTTCTTTGTCTCCCTACCATCTGTTTCTATTATATATAATAAATATCACTGGAGCTTTCTTCCTAAGTTTCAAAGAAAAGGCAGAACAAAAAACCAAAATAATCAACCTCCTCTATCTCAACTTGAATTCTTTCTCTAATATTTCTTTTGTTTTTCCCTTTGAGCAATAGTTTTTATTTCTTCATCATTACAATTTACATTTCCCTGATTTGACTATAAAGCTCATGCAGAGCATAGCATAGCATATTTTATTTATTTATTTATTTATTTATTTATTTATTTGATATTTTCTTTATATACATTTCAAATGCTATCCCGAAAGTTCCCTATACCCTCACCCACTCACTCCTGCTTCTTGGCCCTGGCATTCCCCTGTACTGAGGCATATAATGTTTGCAAAACCAAGAGGCCTCTCTTCCCAGTGATGGCCAACTAGGCTGTCTTCTGCTACCTATGCAGCTTTCTTCCCCGGCATTTCTTTTCATAAATTGACATCATATAGGAATAAGATATGCAGTATACATTGTCACTAAATCATCCCTCCCCATGCTCTCCCAATGTCCAGTCTAATCCTAGTTTGTTTACTGTGTTCCTTCTCCACAAATCCAGGAGAACTGGGAAGACAGTTTATGGGGAGGGAAACAGAACTGAGAAAAGCTGGACTTCTCCTTTGCAGACAGTTGGTAGCAACTGGGGGGAAACTAAAACTCTTCACATACTCTTAGCTCATCCTAATGGTTACACTTTCCTGACTATCCAGCCAATGCCTAAAGCTGTTCACAAAACTTCTGGAAACTTAAAATCCCAAGCAGCGAGAGCTTGATAAATTGAAGACGCTCTTCACTTCCTCTCAAGAGCCTCGGAGCACCGAAAAACTCGCCGAGGAGAGCTACTGCAGCCGCTTTGCACAGCACATTTTTGCTGTAGAGATTTGGAGTGGTGTAGGTCGAAATTTTGACCCTAAGCACCGGGAAGTTCCCGCCCATGATGTGAATCCCGAGAAACATCTGGAGTCTTGTGCAGTGAATCTCTAAATCTTCATTTCCCCATGTGGTGCGCACACAGGTTGTACGTTATGATTTAATCAGCTGTCTTTAGAACAACAGGCACTTGGAATTCAAACACATTAGAAGGGATGGTGGTGTTTTGAGAGTAACAGCAGGACCACACTTCTGTCCCAGAGCAGCCCTGGCCGAGAGTTCCTAGGATCCTTTTACACTTGTACAAAGTAAACTTTCCTTCCTTTGGTCAAAGGGACAGGGCATGCGCTATCTCAAAGAAAATCCACTGCTCTTGCGCCTCGTGACTCACCCAGAGACTTGGTTCAACATTAGGTCACCGTGGAACACTGACTGTAGCAGAAACACATAAAGTCTCCAAACGGGGGAGAGGAGGACGCTATTCCGGAATCCTGTTGCCAGAGTAACATAAACCCAGTGTGTTTTCACAAGGAAATGAGTCACTTGTTTCTGTTGGCTAAAACTCTGTTTTCTTTAATTTCATATTTTAGCTTGTTTAATATATGCCGAAAGAGCCCAGGGTTTCCAGTTTTCAGACTGGGATAACTTGCTAATTAAAAGCTCAACAGAGGGTTTTGCATGGCAATTAAACCAAAGGGGATAAAAGGAACACTCTGGCAAGCAGAAGCACACAGGGAACCAGAACGGGGAAGCAAGAGCACTCAGGGCACAATCAGCTGTCCAGAGGGAACAGGAGGGGGATGTGCACCAGGAGGCCCCCAGAAGAAAACAACTCCAAAAGTCATCCACTGGAATGATACAGCACCCTCAGACCAAGTTAACATCTCCTTACCCGGATTCACTGGGTACTGGCATGTTTTTCTTTCTTTTAGATGGTCTACATTAGAAGGCATAGGAGTCACAAGGGCCACGAGATGCAGACTGGAATATAGGCAAGGAAAGGGAGAGCAACCATCTATGGGGCATCAGGAAGCAACAAGGACTGCGACATTCAGCAGAAAAGTCCTCAGTGTTTGGTATAGATGGCATGCATCTGGTGGTTGGGTTTATCCTGTGGGGTTCTAGATGAGGCTTTTTTTTTTCCTGAGATGCTAAAATATCATTTCTCAGTTTCCTAGGAAGGCTATCGTGTGTGTGTGTGTGTGTGTAATAAAAAAAGGTCAACCTTCCCTTAGACTTACTGTAAGTATCATACAGTTAGTTATATACAGAGCATCCCAGTAACAAAGAGGAGAGAGGGGGTGGGGGAAGGGGAGGGGAGGGGAGAGGAAAAGAGAGAAGGAGGGGAGGGGAGGGGAGGGGAGGGGAGGGGAGAAGAGAAGAGAAGAGAAGAGAAGAGAAGAGAAGAGAAGAGAAGAGAAGAGAAGAAAGAGAAGAGAAGAGAAGAGAAGAGAAGAGAAGAGAAGAGAAGAGAAGAGAAGAGAAGAGGAATCAGACCTGGATAATTTTTAAATGCCATCAGAGAGACTGGAGGAATAAATAGGGAAATGAAGCTTCAGTGTAAGGAAAGAAAGCTGGCTGATAGCCTTGGTTATAGGCAACAGTAGGGAAGCCAAAGGAAGAGGGGATTGGGGACAATATCTATAGTGATAGGATCCTTAGGAAGTCAAATGTTCCCATAAGGCAATAAGTGGAGGGTTGGTTTCAGGGGCTGCAGAAGAGATTCTTATCTACAAAGTAGGTAGTACTGACCTACTTACTCAAATGTTATGAAAAGCAAGCACTAAAACCCACCCGTAGTTATACAAGCTGACCATGTATTTGAGGAAAGACTAGCAGAAGGGGAAGTGGAAGCTGTATTTAGTATTTGACTTCCTTTCTAACATTTTTACTTGATATTCAATGCTAGGCTCCAACACCAGTATTTAAGATTCATAGAAAAGCTTTCTCCTCTAAACCAGAGAGTCCTCATGGCTTCCTCATTTCTGCCAACGTTGCTATCATTCTGTCTGTCTGTGTGACAATCTGTGTGACAATCTCAGACTCCAGAGCCGCCTCTGAGTCTTCCCTTCCCTTCCCTTCCCCCCTCTACCCTGCATTCCCTCCTTCTTATCTCCTTATCTCCTTCTCTGCTTCCCTTCCTCCCTCTCTCCCTCCCTCTCCCCCCCCCACACCCCCACATCCTATGTGTCTGATCACTCACCACCTCACCACACTTACAGGGTTTTGTGTAGTATTCTATTATTCTATTGTGTAGACATGCCTTCTTGACTTTTTTTTTTTTTTTTTTTTTTTTTTTTTTTTTTTTGTAGCCAAGTCCGTCCTTGTCCAGAACCCTGGCTGTCACTTCACAGCTCATTTATCACAGCCATTTTCTAACTGGTCTCTGCCTGCAGTCACTCACTCCTGCAATCCATCCTAGTGGTTACTGCAGATGGGCTGTTGTGAAATTCCACTAAACATGTGGGGTGGGGCTGTGGGGAGCTCAATCCTGCTCAAAGCTACCATGACATCCAAGTTTAGGTATGCAAACTAGTGCTCAAGTTCTCCATATTAATAGTTCCTCATTCACCCAGCTTCATCTTCCATGCCTCTCATCTGAAATCCTTCTCTCTGAGCATGTCACTCCCTCTCCTTTCTCCCCTCCCCCCACTTAAAGATGCTCCTCCCCCTGGAAAATAGCCCCACCCATTTCATTCCTACACTCTCAGGTCTCACCTCGCTGACCAGCTCCCTCCTCCCCAAAGCTTGCAGGTATTCTGCGCCATAATCCAGCTTATATTTATTTAAAATTTTTAAATATTTAAAAAGTGAATTTGGATCTTGTTCAAAAATAAAATCGTACCTTTCTAGACAGGTGTACTGGACTGTACCTGTAGACCAGTATACTCAGAAGGCTAAGGCAGGAGGATTGCTTGAGATAAGGAGTTGCTAACCTACCTGGGCAGCCTCTTGAGACTGCCATCTCAAAAATAAACTAAATGAATAAAGAATGCTTAACTTTCTGAAGAAAGGTCTTATTGGAGGATTCTATAGTTTCAGTGACATTCTATATTCTCAGTGAATACACAGCCTATAGTGAGTATTTCT
Source organism: Mus musculus (assembly GCF_000001635.26). Lineage (NCBI taxonomy): Eukaryota > Metazoa > Chordata > Mammalia > Rodentia > Muridae > Mus > Mus musculus. The sequence continues at coordinate 61,136,459 of NC_000068.7, read as the reverse complement.
TGAATAAAGAGGGTAATTATCTTAATAATGTCATCTGTAGCTTGTGAGGCTGAGTTGAATGTTTTTAATACATTTTAATGAGTGTGTTTTCAAGATGTTCATAACTTCCTTTATAGACATCATTTGTTCATCTTTCATGCATGTCTGAAAAATTTAAGAACATTAATTAAATGTCTAATCAATTTGCATCATAATTAGTTCCCTCCAAATCCTTATTTAGCACCATGGTCTTTTTTTTTTTTTCCTTTAGAAACATTTCTTTCTTCTCTAGATATTTTTCCTGCAACATCTGCATTTGTATTATGTAGGCTTCATTAATTCTTCATTTTATCCTTGTATTTTTAAGCCACTACTTAGCTTCTATAGTTTACACTAGAAAAGTACAATGTATATATACAGTCTTCTATTTTTTCTGTTGAATAGAGTAATTTACAAGAAATGACTATACGCATTTGCGACTTTGGCAGATGAAAGCAAATCAGCACCTGTATGAATGTGAGCCCATGCCCACAGACGCCATGAACACCTGTCTCTGCAAGGCTTTACTCTTGCAGTGCATTGCCAGACTTTTAAGAGGTTCTGTAAGTTTCATGAGTAGAAAAATTACTAATGGTAGCAGCTTTTAAATCACCCCTATTGAAGTTTAATTAATATAAAAATCTGATTACTTTTTGACCAATGCATATACCTATGCAGTCACTACCACAGCAGGCATAGAATATCTCCATGAACCACGAGGATTCCTCCTTCCCCTCTGTATCTAAGCCCTGTTTCCATTTTTAAGCCCTGACAACCAGCCACTGCTGTTCAGTTACTATAGCTCTCTACTTTCAGAACTTGATTTAAAGGGATCACAGAGTATACACTCTTCTAAACAGCTTCTTTTTTTTTTTTTATAGCAAAAGTTTGTAAGTATCTTTCATGCCAATGTGTACAGCAACCTTTAATTCTTTTTTTTTTCCTTAGAGAGCAATAATCTACTGCTGGGATGACAGTGTTTTGAGATAGTCATTTTTGTACTAGCCAGGCACAACCTGTAAGCCACTCTAATAAGTCCCCTTTTATTATACGTAGATTCATTCCATCACTTCCATTCTTCTAGAGAACCTGATTAACACAGCATGATAAGCCAAACCTTTGTTTCGCCCACTTACCGGTTGAGGGGCATATATTATCCTGTCCTGTTTAGGGCTATTATGAATGAAACCACTATGAATGATTAAATATAAATGTTTATATAAAGGTATATTTTCATTCTCTTGTATAAACAACTAAAAGAACTATGAGATTAGTGAGTGTTATGGTATCTATTTTTAGCACTGTAAGAAGCTGTCATCATTTTCCAAAGTGGATGTGCCATTTCTTAAACCCCTGTAGCAGTGTGTGAGCAGCCCTCACACGTCCTCATTTACACCACGTCATCACCAGTACAAAACATCATCGGCTTTAAACCGCAGTCGCTTTAGGGGTTTCGGGCTGGTAACTGAAGTTTTAGCTCATTTTGTCTCCTTGTCATCGTCAGTGCTGAGGATCATTGCCTATATTACTTCTACATTTTTGAAAGAGTGTCTTTTTCACATACTTATCTGTAATTCCTGAGACAAGCAGTATCACCAGTTTCAGACTTTGGAATATTTGTTTACACATAGTGAACAATTTCAGGGGTGTGTTTCACAGACATCTTGCATGCAGAGCTGAAAAGCTATTTTATACCGTGGCTGTTAAAGTATCCATGCTTTGATGGTCACCTGTTACAATAGGTTATGCAAGGAATTTTCTATTTGTAACACCATCTTGCTGCTGAAAAGCTTCAGATGTAAAAGCGATTCCGATATTAGGTTTCCAGGTTGGGGCTGTTCAGCAGGTATCTAGAAATTTGTTGTTATCGAGTTTAAATAAACTTATATACCCCAGGTAAAGTACAGTGTCAGGAATAAGGGTAGTTTACAGGTAGAACACATACATATACACCACAGGAGATTTGAATTCAATCCCCAGCAACATACACACACACACATACACACACACACATGCATGCATGCACAACACCCATGCATGAATGAATACATAAACATAAAGACATAAAGACAGAGACAGACAGAACACACATATATACACAAGAGGGGGTAGGGAGGGAGAGGGAGAGACAGAGACAGACAGACATGGAGTCAGAGAGAACACACACACACAAATCCAGAGATTTTACACATATTTCCTTCCATTTTATGGCTTTCTTTTCATTTTCTCAACAGTCTTTTGATGAACAAATGATTATAGTATTTTGTTATTTACTGTTTTTTATGCATTCAGTCATTTATTTAAGGTAAAAAAAAAAAACTCAAAAAACAAGAAAGATTTCCTCCAAGTATTTATCTATAGCCGTCTCAGCAGCAGTCCAGGGCTTCATGTTATCTCCCTTTAGTTCTCAGATCACCCCATTTTACAAAGAGAGTTCAGCCTCTTAGAATCCAGCACACATGCTGTACCAGACTGCCATGCTGTGAGACCAACATATATGATTGTCCTGTGTGACCACTGGGACCCTGGGACAGGGAGCTGGAAGGTTTGGGTTGTGTTTTGAGACAAAGTCTTGCTATTCATTCCAGGCTGACCTCAAATTCACAATCCTCCTGCCTTGGCATCCTGGATGTTGAGATTCCATGTGTGTAGTACCATGCTGAGCTTCAGGTTTTATTTCTTTTCAATTTTAATAAAAGTCAATGTAATCAGTTAGGAGCTTATAGCTTATGCTTTGGGTTTCTTATCTCACAGACACTAAATTTTCTTATGTTTTTCACAGTTAAATAATTTCACTTTTATATTTCTATCAGTGAACTATTTTAAATTACATTGTACACAAGACAAGGGTACAATGTACCCTTTTTCACATATCTATCACTTATCTTTTTCACATATCTATCACTCATTGGAAAGGCCATTCTGACATCACAGCCAAACATCTCCCAGTCATATGTGCATCTGGTTCATTAGCCTGCATGCCTCCCTATATACCCAGTGACTATATGCCTAATTACTATAGCTTTATACTAAGTATTAAAGCAGGATGCATATATCCAGAAGATGTTCCAACTCGTAATAAGGACACATGCTCCATTATGTTCATAGCAGCCCTATTTATAATAGCCAGAAGCTAGAAAGAACCCAGATGTCCCTCAACAGAGGAATGGATACAGAAAATGTGGTGCATTTACACAATGGAGTACTACTCAGCTATTAAAAAGAATGAATTTATGAAATTCCTAGGCAAATGGATGGATCTAGAGGGTATCATCCTGAGTGAGGTAACCCAATCACAAAAGAACTCACATGATATGCACTCACTGATAAGTGGATATTAGCCCAGAAACTTAGAATACCCAAGAAACAATTTGGAAAATACATGAAACTCAAGAACCCGAAGACCAAAGTGTGGATACTTCGTCCCTCCTTAGAATGGGGAACAAAATACCTATGGAAGGAGTTACAGAGACAAAGTTTGAAGCTGAGACGAAAGGATGGGCCATCCAGAGACTGCCCCACTCAGGAATCCACCCCATAATCAGCAACCAAATGCAGACACTATTGCATATGCTAGCAAGATTTTGCTGAAAGGACTCTGATATAGATGTCTCTTGTGAGACTATGCCAGTGCCTGGCAAATACAAAAGTGGATGCTCACAGTCATCTATAGGATGGAACACAGGGTCCCCAATGGAGGAGCTAGAGAAAGCACCCAAGGAGCTGAAGGGGTCTGCAACCTTATAGGGGGAACAATAATATGAACTAACCAGTACCCTCCAGAGCTCGTGTCTCTAGCTGCATATGTAGCAGAAGATGGCCTAGTCAGCCATCATTGGGAAGAGAGGCCCCTTGGTCTTGCAAACTTTATATGCCCCAGTACAGGGGAATGCCAGGACCAAGAAGTGGGAGTGGATGGGTAGGGGAGCAGGGCGGGGGGAGGGTACAGGGGACTTTTGGGGTAGCATTTGAAATGCAAATGAAGAAAATATCTAATAAAAAATGGGAAAATGTAAGTAAAAAAATAATCAATAAAAAAAAAGATGTAAGATTTGGGGTTTATTATTTGTTTTGGTTTTAGAGAGGTATTTGCTCTTTATCATATTGATGAAGTTTGCCACAAGCTTTTTTCATCGGGCATAACGTATGCTTATTTGCTTATACTTCCATATTATAGTTCATTGAAGAAGTCAGGGCAGCAACTCAAGCAGGGCAGAAGCTGGAGTCAGGAGCTGATGCCAAGACCATGGAAGGATGTTACTTATTGGCTTGCTCCGCATGTCTTGCTTAGCCAGCTTTCTGATAGAACCCAGGAGCACCAGCTCAGATGAATCTGCCCTCAAGGATCTGGGCCCTCCATGTCAATCACTAGTTAAGGAAATGCCTACAGGCTGGCTTACAGCCTGATCTTAAGGAGGCATATTCTCAGTTGAGCTTTCTTCCTCTCAGCTTATGTCGAACGGACATTAAAAAGTAGCCAGGACACTATTAGTACTTTTTGTAATAAAATGTACCCTGCAATCTGGTCAAGATGTTATTTGTATTTTGCTTTTGTTTTTCTGACAGAAGATCTGGATTTGTTGACCAGGCTAGCCTCAAGACTACAATCTTCCTGTTCCAGTCTTCTGAGTACTGGGAAACAGCCAAGGGCTACTGTGCACTGGTAGCCTTTTTACTTAGTGTTTCACCTGGTGTGGTGGTTAGAATACACTTGGCTCAGAGAGGTTTGGCCTAGTTGGAAGAAATGTGTCACTGTGGGGTAGGCTTTGAGAGACCTTCCTCCTAGCTGCCTGGAAGCCAGCCTTCTCTTGTTTGCCTTTGGAATGAGATGTAGAACTCTCAACTTTGGCATCTCCAAAGAGAGCAGGAAGTGGGCCTGGACTACAAAATTCTTAAAGCACATCCCCAGAGACTCACCTCCAGCAAGATCTACCTCTTAAAGGTTCTGCAGCCTTCCCAAACAGAACCATCAGCTGGGGAACAAGTGCTCAGATATATCAATTTATAGGAAAATTTCATATTCCAACAAAAACAGTGAATGTGTCTCTTTTATATGTTCCTCATTTTAACTGGTTAAAAATTCTAGGTGAAAAGTTTCTTTCAGGACATTAAAGGTATCTTTCTATTGTTTTCTGCTTTGCCCCATACTTGATAAGAAGTCTTTCATTCCTAATGCTGGTCTTCTGTACACATGTGTGTATGATTTTTCTGATGTTAAAGTTTTCTTACTTGTGGTTTTCAACCATTTGCTTCATCCTAATTTCACATTATAACCTTAGATTAATTGAATTTCTTGAAACTATGGGCTTCTGATTTTCATCTAATTTGAAAGGTTTTGATCAGTATTTCTTCAAATATTTCTGCCCTTGCTCCTTTTTCTGTTAATTAAATGTATATTAGACAGTTTAATTGTGTGTAATCAACCACTGGTGATCCTTTACTTTCTTCAGAATATGTCTCTGAACTGCTTTGGGTCTTTCCCACTGCTGTCTTCAAATGTACTGATGACTTATTCCTTAATGGCCAATTTATTGGTAACCTTACTATGCTAGTCAGGGTTCTGTGGAATAACAGAAGGAATAATAAATAATATGTGTATAACTAAGGGGCTTTTATTAGATTGGCTTACACAAGACCCACCTGGTAGTCCAACCATGGCTGTCTCCGTAATGAAAAGGTTGAAAATCCAGTGGCTGACCAGTCCATGAAGCTCAAAGAGGCTTAAAGTTCAAAGAGCACCTGGGAGCCTCTGGCCATCAGTCCCTTCTGTAGGAGGAAGAAGGTGGGTTCTATTAGAAGAAGAAGAAAGACACAGCAACAAAAATGAATAGTACCGTTCATCAACACAAAGGCTTATAGGTAGGCAAGCAATACTTTTCTCTTGGCCCTCCTTATATTTGGCCTGCTGCCAGAAAGTTCTACCCATTCTGTAGAAGTGTCTTCCCCTTATCTCACTTAATCTTTCCTGGAAATTCCTTCATCGACTACCCAAAGGCATGTCTCTTAGTTGATTTCAGATCCAATCAAGATGGTAATCAAAATTAACTATCACACCGAGCTTAGTACATTCCAGTCATCGAGTTTCCATATATTTGAGATCTTAAGTACTTAATCGTTTTGCTGTGACAAAATACTTAACCTAAGTCTTGACTACAAGGAGGAAGGCTTGGTTGACTTGGGTTCATGATTTAAGGGATAGAATTTGTCACAGCAGGGTGCCAAGTCATGGTGGCCTTGTCAGACAGCTGCTTGCCTTGTGTCAGAAAGCAGAGAGGGAAGGTTCACCTTCTGCTCCCTTCCTTCCTTTTGTGTAGTCTTACTCTCCAGCCCACAGCATGGTGCCACCTATCCAGGATGGGGATGAATCTCCTCTCCTCAGTTAACCCTCTCTGGAAAATTCTTCCCAGACCATTGTGTTTCCTAGATAAATCTAAATTCAGTCAGGTTGGCAAAAAATCAGCCATCTTAGGCAACATTTCCTTATTTTTATATAGATTCCATTTCTCTTGTGACAGTGTCCAGGTTTCAAAGTTTTCCCAGACATACAAAGAATGTTTATTGAAATTAGGTTAGCATTCTTGTATTCCAGTGCTATCATTTCTGACTATTTGCATTCATTAACCTCTCTTTTAAAAAAAACATTTTTAGGAGGACATTGTGGTTTTATGTTTGTGGTCGACTTTCTCTTACTCCTTTGGATAATTTGATTGTGTTGTTAGGTACAACTGAGGAACTTGAAGCCAATTGGACCATTCCAAGGCCTGCTTTTAAATGTTGCTAGGATAAATTCAGCCAATCATTGGGGCCAATAGTGCCCTACTTCTTAGGATTTATTCAATTCCACTCAGGCTGCTATGAATGTAAGCTACTTCCAGTCATGTGTGAAGTCCGGGAATTAGTCTGCATACTGATTTCCAGTGGTTCTTGAACCCAGTCTCAGGTACTTTTCTCTCGTGTCTGTGCAGACTAATAACCCGTGAAAGACTCAGAGTGTCCTGAAAATCCCCACAGCCTCTGTCAGAGCTATTCTCCTCTCCCAGGCTTGACCTCACAAATCCCAGCCCTGTATTCCAGACTCAAAATCCTCCTCTCAGCGGAACAACCCAAGGCTTGGTTTCCCTTCCACACTGGATATCTGGAAGCTCTCTCCAGGCTCACAACATCAGTATATTTAAAGCTCAAAGTCTTCCTTCCCTCCCTACCTTATTCCCTCCCTCTTTTATTCCCTCCCTCCCTTTGATCCCCCTCCCTCTTTCTTACTGTTTTCTTTGTCTTTGTTTTCTTTAGAGATTCTATACCCTGGTTGTTCATTCTCTGAAAAGAATTTATTTTATTTCATATATTTTATCTACTTTTACAGTTTTTAATGGAAAGTAAAATGTGGTACTCTAGACTCCGTCTTGCACATCAGAAGTCTCTATCAGTCCTGATACACATCTCTCTTACTAAGAACAAGACTGACTGCTTCTCTTCAAGGGGTAAGGCAAGCCTTCTGTGTTTCTGCCCCTCTGTGAAAGTATTCACGTCCTCCACACGGGTATTACTGCTGTTGTTTCTTTTCTCATTTTCAATAACATTTAATTCTAGAATCCTGCTTCGCTAATTCTGTATAGTTCAAGAAGTAGCTTTTCTTATTCATTGATATTTCAATAGATTTTCCTAAAATAACTATTCCTCTGATGTCTTAAAGATTCTTTCTCTTACTATTATATTTGTGTGGTTCTCTGACTCCTGTATAAGTATTAAATAAACATATTTTAAATATCTAATCCCCACATAGAGTTACTCTAGAATGAAAAATGGACAAACCAAGCAGACTATATTTTTATTCTTAAAATTCTTCTTATTATATGTATATATAGAAATACATATACATATGTACATGTGAGCTTATAGACATAGCTTGGTGAGGAGAGACCAAACCATAATTATAATATAAATTAGGATTATTGCTGAAAATAATGAATCTCAGCAAAATGTTGAGCAAAACTATAAAATCTAAACATGTTGGGAGAAAGCAAGCAAGATAAATTTTTCGATGTCAGATGAAAACAAAAAGTGGAAAGGGGAAGAAATTTGTCATAGAGATGGGCACTGTGGCACCAGGTGCAGACAAGTTTCTCCTACATTATGTCCCTTCAGATAAAGTGAGGGTCCTGAGAAATGAAGTCCAGATTCATAGAAGTCTGAGGGATCTGGCCACCGAGATCTGAAGCAAGCACAGTGCTGCCTTGTGATTAGACAAGGATTAGATCCCATAATTTAGCTATTTATTAATATTTCCACGGATAGTGATATGGTCTTAAGATCATTGCTGCCATAGTTAATTGAGGGAACCCTAAGATTTAACTGAAAGGCCATGAGGATTCATTAACAGGTTTAACTGCTATTTGAGATTTGTTTAAAATCCTATTCCTTGCTAGTGCTTGCTGTGGTTCCCACACACACAGAAAGCCTAACAAGCTCCCACTTTCTTGGACTCCCTGGCCACAGGAAAGCCAATGCCTTCTCCTAAGCAGACCCTGGAAGACCCAGGGCTTTGGGTGCTACCAAATCACACTTGCTGACCCCTTACCTGCACAGATAGCACAAGCCTCTTGATGATATTTTCTGACCATTCTGGCTCATCTTTTGAGCCTTGTGTTGGTACCAAAGGAGGGACTTCCGTCTCACAGGTATCTTCTTATCTTAACTCTACAGGAACTCCACTATTAGGCTACTTTTCCCCATTAATAGCTCATCACTCACCTGTGAATTGAACAGAAGCCTTCAGGTTTTGGGTTAATCAAGTAGATAAATATGCCCTTAATTAAAAGGGGAAAGGAATGACAATCAATCAGGTCTAGGGACATATGCAGAAGAACTTATACATTGTCCAGAATAATTCATAAATGGAGAGAAAACCCATTACACATTTGAAAATAAGAAGACAGTGATGTCCCATGCCTGTGGCCTCAGCTTTTGGGAGCCTGAGGCAAGAAGATTAAGTCTAGGAGTTCAAGACCAACCTAGACAACGTAGCAAAATCCTATCTAAAAAAAAAATATCAAAGAAGAAATGAAAACCATAAGCATAATTGTAAAATAATTTAAATGGATAGAATAAAACCAAGCATTTCAATTATTTTGCAGTGTGACCAGATTTTTCTTCTTAAAGAAAAATTCTTTACTTTGGCACTGAAAAAGTCTGAGCTCTATGCTTACATCAGTCACCTTTTTCAACATTGTCAGAATGACCTTAAAAGTAGAAAGGTTTACTTGGGCTCAGCCTCAGTGGATACAGCCCACCATTGACAGCCCACCATGGTCAAGCCAGCAAGGTGGAGACAATGACAGCACAGTATGACACCAAGACTCCTGATCACAGTTACAGACAGAATGCAGTTTCAACTGGAACCAGAAGCAGGCATAATCTTCAAGGCCTGACCCTGGGGACCCAGTTCTGTTACTGTTAACTGGGCCTCACCTCCCAAAGGTTCTATAACTTGTCCAGTCAACACACCAGCTTGGGCCAGATGTTCCAGAACCTTTGGAGATCCAGCACTCTGCATTCCAACCATAACAATGTTGTTTATAAAACAGGTCCTTCTTTCAATAATGGGGATTTTAAAAAGAGCTATGTGATGGTAAGTTTTAATTATCAACTTGACACAATCTATAGTCATCTGGAAATGAGGTATTGTTTAGATTGGATTGGGTTATGAGGATGTCTGTGTGGGATTATCTTAATTGGAACAATTGAGGTAGGAAGACCCACACTAGATACAGCTGTCAAGACTTCATGCTCTGGGCCCTGATGGGAACAAAATGCAAAGCAAAAGCAAGCCAAGTGCAGCAAGCATTCACCTTTTGCTCTCAGGTTCTGATTGTGGATGTGACTCTTAAGCTCCTGCCACTGTGACTTCCCCTCTCTCCAAAAGTGGAACCTTGATACATAAGCCACAACAAACCCTTTCTCCTCTAAATTGCCATTGTCAGGGTATTTTGTCACAGCAAGTAGAAAGGAAACAAGACAAGCTCAGGGCAAAACACGACAAACTAACAATAGATCATCATACAAAAATAAACAGTAAAGGAGTTGACAGTTCTCAAGAGAGGAGATGCAAGTTGCCAGTAAGTATATGGGAAAAAAAATGCTGAGCCTCACTAGCTATGCGTGAAACGCACATAAATACTACACTGAGATTCTATCTCACCCTGGTAGAATGTCTGTCACTAAGAAAACAAATAACAGTAAATACTGGACAGAGGGCCTTTCCTACTCTGCTGGTGGGAATGGAAACTAGTTCAGCCACTATGGAAATCATGGAGGTTTCTCAAGAAACTAAAAATAGATGTTCCATAAGACCCAGTTACACCATTCCTGGGAATTTACCCCAAAGACTCCAAGTTAACATATCACAGAAGTACTCACATATATCAATAGTTTTTACAACACTATTTCATAGTTGCTAAATTATGAGCCCACTCACACAATAGATCTGATCATATTAACAGATAAGGAAGATATCACCTAAACACAATGGAATCGTTTCATCTGTAAAGATGAGCAAAGTTATACCATTCACAGGAAAATGCATGTATCTTGATATAATCATGGTAAGTGGTCCCTAGATTTTATAGAGGCACATAAAATCATATCTGCATATAGGACATGAAATTGGAAGTAAAATCATCTAGGGGAACACAGGAAACTATTGGGGGTTGAGATGAGAAAGGGGGGAGGGTTCATAGGGAATTTTGCAATATGCAATATATACTTGTATAAAAACGTAAAAATACATTTAAATTGTCTCAAAGTAGGACAAAGATAAAGAAACTATACAATGATAAAGGTCACAAATCATAAAATTCATACCTTCAAATAAGATGGCACTTATAGATCTTGATTCTATGGTATATAACTACATATTTATATGCTATATAAACAAGATAAATCTGTAGAAATGCAAAAACAATATAATTATAGTTGGGAAATTCTAAAGTGTTTATTTTTGGCTTGGGTTATAGCTTGTAGAGTATTTATCTAGCATGAATGATGCCTTGAATTTGATCTCTGGCACCACAATCAATAAATCACGCAACGAAATATTTCTAATATGGGCCAATAAGAATAAGTAGAAATAAGAAAAAAGTGAACAAAGCCATAACACTGTAAGTAGACATGCTTCAAACAACTAACAACCTCTTTTTTCCCTTCAGGTCTAGGGAATATTTACAAAATCAATTAAGTACTGGCTGAAAAAAAATGGCAAAAATTAGAGATTTTTGCCAGCCACTTTAATCCAATAAAATTTAACAAATGACAAACATATTCAAGAAATTCTAGCTACATGAAAACTAAGACTGCATTCCTAAGTGATCCTTGGACATGGAAGGTGCCACCAAATGTGTGAAGAGTCCATGTGACATGGACACCACAGTCCTGTGTGGGGGACACCTTTCACTTCTGTCTGCCATTCCTGTTAAGCAAAGCAGTTACACTTCTCTGATATCGCTGCTGTGTACCTGGGGTTGACACTTGTTTGTTTATTTGAATCACTGATGCATCCTGTAAAAAGCAAACCAAGAATTTAACAACAAATTAAGTTGCCCAATTTAAAAAAAATCAGATCTCGAGGTTATTTTTATTTTTCAAATATGTAGTTTAATACTGTTTTGTACATTAAGGTAGTCATATACACTCACACTAGAGTTAGTTATGTGAGACATTTTGGATACAGCACGACACAGCAGCTTGTCACACACCCAACATTAACTATTGTTTTTATTTGTGATTTTCTACTTGCCCAGCTTAATAGAAAACATTTCCCTGCCACGCAGGCTCATTCCTTTGGTGGGTGACTTTTTCTCCACAGACATCCAGATTGCAGTTTTCTCAAAGGCTCTGGCAACCTGGACTTGGGCATCTCTTCCTGGAGAATGCTGGAGAATGAAAAGCAGTGAAATGCGGTCGGAACCTCCATGCAGTGTGTGCCCTGGGTTCTGTCTTTCGGAACATGCCTGCAGCTATCTACAATGCTCTCGACCCGGAACACACAGGACCCTTTTTACTGGCTAACACAGCATTAGTGAGGATGCGGAATTGATGGCCCTCTATTTCAGGTTCAAATGTCTGTTCTAAATCCCCAGACGATATCATTAATATCCTTGCCTCAAATGAAGGAAATCGATTATAAGCAAGGAAAGTAAGTTATAAATGCTATGGAAGACACGAAACAAGGTAGACCAATCAGAATCCAGCCAGGAAAACAGTGGTCCAATAAGCAGCCAACCAGAGTCTAAGGTGGGGAATTAGCTACAGCAAAGTCAGAAATATTTGTAGATAAACCAGGTGGTAAGGAGGCTTCCTGGAGACACAGCAGTTGCTGTTTCAGAATAAAGGAAAAGAAATGGGATCAAAGAAGCTCAGAAGCCAATATTACTCCGAAGATGCTAGAAAATGTGGAGTAGTTGAGGTCCTTTCTGATGCCACCCAAAAGAGGACAACTTGTTCGGGTTCCCTCTATTGCCCTCCCCATCTACCCTTCAAACTCTGTGCCTCGGGGTAATAGATCTATCACTGGCCAAACTGGAAGCCAACCAGCAGAGAAAACGCTGAAATATTAATTTGCATGAAGCTGTCCCTTCAGTGTAGTGGGGTTGGGGTCTGAAAAGAGACAGACAAAATCCAGCTTGGTCTGACACTTGATCTTACAGGTGATGGGTGGGGACTTTTTCAGAGAGGCTGATTGGGAAAGATCTATAAGGAGCCGTCAGTTGAGCAGACACCTGAATGGAATGAAGAACTGAGTCACCGGACAGCTGAGGAACCAGGTCAGAGGGAAGGGAAGTACTACACTTTGAGAAGGAAGCTGGCTGGGCCTGCTCCAGGAGGAGCCCTGGAGGCCTGGTGGGTTGAGCTGAGTGTACAGCAGGGGGTTGGGGGGGGTGACGGGCCAGAGATGAGGGCCTGCTAACACCCACACTCAGAAACCTTGAGTTTGAGCTCAAGACAATGAGAAATTAGAGGCTGTTCTTTGTGATCAAGTAATGGGAAGTGAGTATTTTGTATTCCAATCATTTGGAAGAAACGAGTATCTTTCCCCACCTAGCATTCACGTGTTCTATGAGTGTCTGCAACCTGCTGCCTCCCATCCTGCCTCTTTGGAGCTCTTCCAGTCCCATCACAGAGCCAAAGCACTGGCCAATCCGCAGGCATATGCTCACCTTCCTTGATGGGGGAGACAGCTAACAGTTGGTCAGTTCATCAGCCACCTCTTGTCAATTCTATGCTGATGTTTTACTACTAAATATCACTAAGTACCCTACATTAGCCTGGAGTCAGGTCCTCTTTATGAAAAAAGTGAGGTTATTTTAAGAGAAGGCTCCTTATAGATTGTGAAAAGCCCGGACAGCCGTATCTGAGGTCATCCTTTCTTAGTCCCTCCCTGTGAAGCTCCGTTCCAATTCTGGGCCTGGGTGCCTCCCACAGGATCACCTAATTGTCTAGTTCTACAGATCCGTGCCCAAAAACATATGGATCTCAGGGATCTCAATGCAGCTGGCCAAAAGTCTGGGCAGTAAGCAGGCTGGAAAGCAAGGCAACAGAGTTGTGGGTAAGTGCCTGGGTTCCCTCCCAGGTGTTGCCACAGCTGGGGAGAGGCCAAACAAACCATGCAGGAGAATGAAGGAGTTTTCATTCTCCTCCATGTGTGTTTTACCACAGCAAGCAGGGGTCATTCATCCTGCTTCTCTACAAGAAGTTAACTGGAATAAAAACAGAGACGAGGTTCATGTGTCACAGAATATTACGTTTGTGTTTTCCATGCATGTTAATCGATATTAAAACTCACACTCAAGACATATTCCCCAAAAATGTGGCCCCTGGTCACCAATATCTTCTCCTAAGTGAAGTCTGTCATATCCACTGTTTCTAAGGTCTTTTCTAGAGGTGAGTGGAAACCCAGATATCACCCGTGTTTTTGAAGAGAGGCAGAGAAAGAAACCAGAAAAGCAAAGTAGCAATAGCTAAAAGATGCCCTCACAAAGAACAGAACTTATACAGAGACAGAAAGAAGCCCAGCCCAAGGTACACACTGGTCCTAAAAGGAAAGAAGGAAAGGAAAGGAAAGGAAAGGAAAGGAAAGGAAAGGAAAGGAAAGGAAAGGAAAGGAAAGGAAAGGAAAGGAAAGGAAAGGAAAGGAGAAAGGGGAAAGGGGGGGAAGGGGAGAGAGGGGAAAGGGGAGAGAGGGGAAAGGGGAGAGAAGGGGAAGGGGAGAGAGGGGGAAGGGGAGAGAGGGGGAAGGGGAGAGAGGGGAAAGGGGAGAGAGGGGAAAAGGGAGAGAGGGAAAAGGGGAGAGAGAGGGGGAAGGGGAGAGAGGGGGAAGGGGAGAGAGGGGAAAGGGGAGAGGGGAAAGAGGGGAGAGAGGAGAGGAGAGGAGAGGAGAGGAAAAAGGAAAGGAATGGAAAGGACTATTTAGGAATAGATCCCAGCCAAGCAGTGGTGGTACATGCCTTTAATCCCAGAATTTGGGAGGCAGAGACAGGTGGATTTCTGAGTTTGAGGCCAGCCTGGTCTACAGAGTGAGTTCCAGGATAGCCAGGACTGCACAGAGAAACCCTGCCTCAAAACAAAACAAATCAAATCAAATCAAATCAAATCAAATCAAATCAAATCAAATCAAATCAAAACAAAACAAAACAAAACAAAACAAAACAAAACAGAAGAAAGAAAAAAAGAAAAAAAAATGATCTCAAACTAAACTATCACATCACCCAATCCCAAAACCATAATCTAGGAAACAATGGAGCCATTTCTTCAAAGAATTCAGGGGAAAGGAATCCCCAACCTGGACTAGGTGGCCGGCCTGAGGGTCATCCGGCTGTATAGGAACTCGCCATGGGTCAGCAACAACAATCCCTACTTTCCATGAGCACTGGGGCTGAATCACTGATCCCTATACAGATAGCAAAGCCAACAGAAGCCAGGCCAGTATTAGCAAAAGGAACAAGATGTTAAACGGGGAAGAAAAATACCAGATGCACTATATGACTCAACTGTGTCCACAGGCCTCATACCCAGCAACATAGCAGCAACTTTTGACCCAGCTTGAACCGCAAGACAGTTCTCTCAGGTACATGGGTGGGACTGAGGTAAAGGTATCTAACAGGGCTGATTCTCATCTTCCAGGGAAAACAGGAAGTTGGAAAATAATATCTGAAAGAAGATCTGTGGGTTTTTGTGGTTTCATATGAATTTTGGGATATTTTTTCCTAGTTCTGAAAACAATGTCACTGGAATGTTTATGGGAATTATATTGCATTTGCAGATTGCTTTTTACAGCATTAGATCTGCTAATCCAGGAACATAGAAGCTTTCGATTATCTGGTGTCTTCTTCAATTTCTTTTTTCAATATCTTAAATCCCCTTGATGGAGCTTTTCCAGCTAATTGATTATGTTTATTCCTAGATATTTTAATTTTTTAAAGTCTACTGTGAATGGGCTAGTTTTTCCTACTTCCTCTCTCAACAAGCACTGGTTATTAGATGTTGATCCTGTATCCTACAACTTTACAGAAAGTGTTTATGGGTGCTAAAATTTTCCTGTGGTTTCTGTGGGGTCTCTTAAGTGCAGAATTATGCCTCCTGTAAATGGTGATACTTGAACTTCAGCCTTTCAAATCTTATCAACTGAATAGCTTTCTCTTGCCATATTGCTCTAGCTAAGACTTTCAGGTAAGAACTTTTTTTTTAATAGAATGCAAGTGACACAGAGAATAGGCCTGAGAACTGTCGAGTGGGATTACATGAGACTGAAAAGCTTCTTCCAGCAAAGAAAGCACTGACAAAGTCAACAGCCTGCCTAATGGGAGAAAACCTTTGTCAACCTTGTCTCAGAAAATTAGCTGTCTTTAATATGTAAAGAACCAAACTCCAGAAAACGAACAAAAAAATCAAAACCCTTCCAATCAATAAATGAGCAATGGATTGAACAGATGGTTCTCAGAAGGAAAAATAAAAATAGCCATTGTAGTGTCCAACATTCTTAACCACAAATTATATTACTTTACAATTCCATCTAGCCTAAGACAGAATGACTATTGTGGAAAAAGCAAATGTTGAGTCTGGTGAGATGGCCTTGTGGGTAAAGGCATTTGACAACAAAAGTTCAGCGCCCACCTGAGCTCAGTCCCTAGAATTCACCTGATATAGAAGGGAGAACTGAATTCTGCAAGTTGTCTTGTGACTTCTACATGCACACTGTGAATCATGCCAACACACACACACACACGCACACACACACACAGGTACAGGCACACACACACAAACACACATACAGTACACACACTGTATTGTCCTCTTTTATGTGTCAATTTATGTCCAATTGACACAAACTGAGTCACCAGTGAGGAAGGTGCCGCAGTTAAGAAAAGGCCTCTGTACCCCAGAGCTCTTGACTCTAGCTGCACATGTATCAAAAGATGGCCTAGTCGGCCATCACTGCAAAGAGAGGCCCATTGGACTTGCAAACTGTATATGCCCCAGTACAGGGGAACGCCAGAGCCAAAAAGTGGGAGTGGGTGGGTAGGGGAAGGGGGGGAGGGTAGGGGGGACTTTTAGGATAGCATTGGAAATGTAAATGAGGAAAATACCTAATAAAAATATTTAAAAAAAAAAAAAAGAAAAGGCCTCTGTAAGACTCAGCTGTAAGACATTTTCTTAATTAGTGACCCATCCCATTGTGGGTGGTGCCATCCCTGGGCTGGTGGTCTGGATTCTATAAGACAGCAGGCTGAGCAAGCCATGGGAAGCAAGCCAGTAAGCAGCACCCTTCCAAGGCCTCTACATCAACCCCTGCCTCCAAGTTTCTGCCGTTTGAGTTCCTGTTCAGACTTCCTTTGGTGATGAACAGAGATGTGGAAGTTTAAGCCAAACAAATCCTTTCCTCCCCAATTAACACAGACAGACACACACAAAGACACAGACAGACAGACAGACAGACAGACACAGACAGACAGACAGACAGACACACACACACACACACACACACACACACACACACACACACACACACCAAGTGGCAATGAACACTAACTAGGATGTCAGAGATGGGATAGCTTCTATTTTCTCTCGATAGGCAGGAGTATAAACTAGTGCAACCTCTTTGGAAATCAATGTGAAAGTTACACAGTAAAACTAAAAATATAACTGCTATATGACCCAATTACAACACTCCTGGGTGTATACTCAAAACTTTATAGGTTATTACAGAGATACTTAAACATACATACTTATATTGCTCTATTCACACTGGTGACAAGGACATGGAACTAGTCATGATGCCAATCAACATGGATAAGTAATGAAATTTTGATACACACACCATGGAGTTCTAGTCTTCAGTAAAGAAAATTAAAATTACTAAATTTTCAGGAAAAAAATGGATGAAAACATAAACTATTATAGTTAATGTGGTAACTCCAGTTCAGAAAACCCAACAGCACATGTGTTCTCTCATGTGAGAAGCCCGTCTGTCTTTTAATCTCTATACATGTGGGAGTGAATGCCTAGAGAGGCTGGAAAACTATCAAGGGTCCCATGAAGAGGAGGAAAGGAGGGAGAAGTGTGGAGATGCTCACAGAACACAGGTGACCTGGAGTGGAAGGCAGAACACTGCAGGCAAGCTGGCACACGTAGGGATAGAAGGCAGCGGGATGGGGAGAGGAGCCGACAGGGAGGGAATCATTCCAAGTACATAAAAATGAGAGTTCCATAAGGACGTCTGTTGCTGTGTATGTTAATTAGAAAATAAAATAGAACTAAGGCTGCTGAGATGGCCTGGTGGGTAAAACAGCCGACTGCCAAGCCTAAAATTCAGATTGATCCCCGGGACCCACCTAACGGAAACAAAAGTGACCCTGGGAAGTTGTCCTCAGGCCCTACGTGCACTTCGAGGCAGGAGATCATCACAACCACGTGTGCATATAATGTAAATGAACAAAAGTTTGATTCAATTAAAAAAATAAATGAATAACTACAGTCTAGACAAAGATCGAATCTGATATGCCCTGAAGATTGAGAATGGTGGGATGGTAGCTAAGATGGAGTCTGTCTTAGGCAACCTTCTAAGGGGCGCTTCCTGAAGACACATTGCTATGGAGGCCATTGGCTTATTTTATCTCAATTGTACCAGATATGCTGGCTGATGCTGGCTGTGTGTGTGTGTGTGTGTGTGTGTGTGTGTGTGTGTGTGTGTGTGAGAGAGAGAGAGAGAGAGAGAGAGAGAGAGAGAGAGAGAGAAATCAATCACTGAAGAACAATGAATGCAAATTTAGGGCAAAATCAGAATGCATACTAAAGAAAAATAAACAAAACAACAACAACAACAACAACAACAACAAAATCTATGTAGCCAGAAAATGTATTGGGGAAAACAACCAAAAGAGAAGACAGAGCAGTTTAAAGCCCTTCAAAAGATCTCTTCCCATCGGCAGGTACTTCCCTACAAAAATTGATCACCGTGGGGCAGGAACTGAGAAAAGAAGGTGACATGGAGGTCAAAGCAAACTTTGTTTCATTTCCTGCCACCATACTGCTGTCCTTCTGGCTAGTGCAAGGGCCATGAAGCTGGAGGGAAACAGAGCCAGCCCACAAGGAGCATGAACAGCATATGTTGGCAGCTAGGCAGGCACCAGCCTTCCAAGTTTTCTTACTTTCTTACACAAACAATACTAATACCACAACTTCTGGGCAGGAGATAGGCTTCAATTTGGTTAGCTGGGTTGCCCTTCCTTTCCTGTGCTTCTTGACAGTCTCCCTCAACACTTTGACTTCCAGGTTTCGTGCTCTGCATTTGGTCCAGTCATTGCCTGTTTTATAATTAACTAGACAGTATCTTCCAGTTGGGCCCTTCTTATTGTGTCTATAGCTATCTAAATACAACTATTGGTGAACTTCAACCAGAGAGATTTTTGCCTTGTTTTCCTAGATCTCCTGGACCCTCTGTTTCAACGTTAGAAGGCACAAGCAGTTATGCATTCACACAGGTTTTGTCCTGGTGTTGGCTCATCACTATGCCCAACTGCCCTGCTGTCTCAGCCGAGGACAGAGAGAGGCAGTATGGTGACTATAATTCCCTCCTATGCCCCTCTGTGTATGGTGAGTATAATTCCCTCCTATGCCCCTCTGTGTATGGTGAGTATAATTAATTCCCTTCTGTACCTCTCTGTGTATAGTAAGTATAATTCCCTCCTATGCCCGTCCATGTGTCTGCTTGTAAGACTTACTGTATGTATGTGGATGAGACTGTTGCACTAGGGATGGGTGTTTTAAACAGTTCTCCATTGAAAATGAGCTCACTTCATTTGTAAATGGCATAGTTAATTTAGACTATTAGTTTCAGAAATGCTAATAACATCAAATTAAGAGAACTAAATAGTGTCACTTGAGAACTACATAGGCATTCAAAAACCTGGGGTGATATGAAGGGTGTATCTAAACTTATTCTTCTAAAATTATGATTGGGGGCTGGAAAAAGAGCTCCACTATTAATAGTATGTGCTGCTCTTGCAAAAGACCTGAGTTCCTGGTGCTGCTGGAACCAAGTGTCCGTTCTCAATGCCTAGTTACATCCACCTATAACTGCAGCTGCAGGAGACCCCACACCCTTGTCTAGCCTCCTCATGTGACATCATACATGTGTATGTATACACACACACTTGTGCACATGCACATACATACATACATACATACATACATACATACATACATATGGCTTGTTCTGGTCATTGCTCTGGTTCGTTTGTTTGTCACTTAGAAGCAGGCCCAGCTTCCTCTTTTACCAAATGGCAAAATACTTCCTACCAAACTAATGGGACAGTAGTAAGGAATTATAGCCAAGACAGTCACAATTGCATTTTTAGATTCCAATTGTGGATTTAAAAATAAACATAAACAACTATAACCCACTAAGCTAATTCTATAGGGCAGAGACTATCTATATAATCAAAAATGACAAGTACACGTGTTTACTTGGACTACACATATATTAACAATCACTGCGCAGGTTAATGCCATCTTTTAGGTTAAACTCTCCATCATCACCTGGAAACATTGTCTTTGGAGGGGGACAGTTAGGAGAAGACAGTCTCATAATGGCCTCAAACCCACGACGTAGCTCAGGATGGCCCTGGACTTCTCATCCTCCTGCCTCCGATCCCCATGTGCTTAGATTATACATAGAAACCACAATGTTTAGTACCTAAAACTTACCTGATTTTGCTCCAGATGGCAATATCCCAGCATACATTTGGACACTTTTCTGAGTGTGTATATATATATATATATATATGTATATATATATATATATATATATATCTGTTAAAAGTTAGTTTTGAAATCACTAACTTAGAAAGCCAAAGATAATTGGCTTTTAAAATTTCAATTAAAATATAATTGCATCATTCCCCCTCCTACCGTAAACAGCCCTCCCACTCCCTCCAAAATTCACGGGAATTCTTTTCCTTTTATCACTGTTGTTACATATGCATATAAATAAAAAACGAATAAAAGATGTTTAGTTCAATGTCAAATATATATTTTATATCTGTACATTGTGTATATATATACATTATATATATATATAATATATATATATATACATCTTGTATATGAACAGACACACATATATATACACACATATATATTTACACACACACATATGTATGGGCTTGCAACTTGGTATTGGATAACTAATCAGAGGCTCATCCCTGGAAAGGTCAAATTGTCCGTCTCTCAGCAGTTGTTAGTTGCTTATAGCTCTTCACCTAGGGTGAGGTCCAGTGTGCTTTCCCCCATTGATGTTGGGATATCAACTCTTATTAAAATTCACTTTTCATTTGTTGCATAAGGTTGCTTTACCTGTCTTAAAAATCAATATATTCATCATCTGGTGATTTGTAAAGTTTGTGTATATACATGTGTGTGTGCACATACGTGCATGCACACACATATGATATATACACTATATATACATATGTATGTTAACTATTTATGCAAAAATTCCTAAAATAGAATATTGGAGCCACCCATTAATGGCTGCCTATCGCTGAAATGACTCATTAAATATGCCCTTCTCCACTCTCTCTTCTGTCTCAATCTGCTCAATTTATTCCCAGGATATAAGGAGAGTGAATAAATTATGTAAAAATGTATTGAAAAATTTAATGCAACCCTGTTAATCATCTTGTGTCAGGTTAACAGTTTCATCAATTACTTCATAGGCTTTTTCCAGTTGTATTTTCTACCTCCTGCTTCAGTTCACTTGTTCAAGTCTTCCTCCATGATTCGTGGGTTATTAAATCAGTTATAGAAAACAGAAAACTTCCTTTCTCGCTCTAGCTCTTTTCCAAAGCCCTGCCTCATTAGGAGAAGGTAAGGGGTGACATTAATGTTGACAGAAGAAACAGCATTCTGGAAAATGAGACAAAAGAAAAAGATTACCCACTCCTCGCAGATAGTAAAAAAAAACTTCCTGGGGTCAGAGAAAGTAAGGCAATAGCCTCTTAGGCAGAACTCAGGGAGTGTCGGAGCCTCCCAGGTGGCCAGCCACTTGAGGTTATATGCAGAGGTCAGATGTGGGCTGTTTCTGTTCCAAAGGAGTACATACCAAGTGCAGTATGCAAATAACAGGAACTGCCACACAGAAGGTACCTTGGACAAGGTAGTGTGACCTGCTCACCATTATCTTTGTGTGCAGAAACACAGAAAGAGGTGCCTAAAACCCACCCTCAATTCCTGGTGTGGTTAAGGTTCTGGCTTAATTCCATGGGGCTGCTGATTAAAAGAGCCACAAACAGATTGGCTCAGAACAGCTGATTGTTCTTGTCTCTCAGTTTTGGAGTTAAAAGTGGCAGGTCAAGGTGGGTGTCCACAGGACCTTATTTACCACAGGAGGCTTAATTACCACTTTCATCTGCTAGTAACACTGGCAGTCTTTGATGTTCCTTGATTTGCAGATATATCAGTTGATGTCTGTCCCTATCAGCTATGGCTATGTTCTCTCTTTGTGACCCACCCTCGTTTTATAAGAACAAGAGTCATAGGAAACTAGGACCCGAGGCGCCTCTGCTATAACTTCACCTTGACTAAGTGTATATTCAATGATGTATTTCTAAGTAAGATTACATTTTGTGCAACTGCATGTGGAGATTTCAACACATCTCCTAGGAGCCAACAATCCAACCCATAATAGGCCACCACATCTTGACCTAATTCTAAAGTGACAAGGAGTCCCTAGATTTCCTGTGATGAACTCTCCTGCAAACCGGTCAGGTTGGGACTGGAATGTCCTTAAGCTAAGAGACTGGTAAAGAGGACACTTGAGTTCACAGCCTGAAAGTCAGGAGTACTGTATTTTCATTCATATGTTTAATATGTATGCAAGGCGCTCGGCATTTGAAGTCTGCTATGGATGATAGTCTGGCACTCCTCTGCACTCGCGCCCTAGCCTCGTTCTGATGTTTGTGTTAGCACAGTAGAAGTAGCTGTCAAATTGAAAATAAATGAATAATAAGAGTATCATGGAGGATTCCAACAACAAACATATAATTTACTGGAAGCTTTTCAATAGAGCCTGAATTCACACAAGAGATTTATTTTAAAAAGTGGTGTATGTGTGTGTGTGTGTGTGTGTGTGTATGTGTGTGTGTGTGTGTGTGACATCAGCCTAAGGCACATAAGGCCCCTAATCTCTGCCCACAATATTCTTCTTCGTGTGTTTCCAAAATACTGATAAAAATAGTTGATTTGATTTCTGAACCGGATGCCACGCGAAGAGACAGCTCAGTTTCCCTCCTTTTTACAACTTTGAGACTTACTTTGCACATGGTTTATTGGGTGTTATTTTCCTCCTTTGGAAAACAGATCACTGGGGAGCTGCAATCGCTGCAGAAATTCTATATGCAGGTACAGCATTTAGAACTCATTTGATTAAAATCATTCCTTAGAACAGTGGCTTTTTGAAAAGGTTAATTTTCTTCTAATGTAGTCAGATTTCTAAATCAGAATACCAGTGCTCCTGTAGCTATATTTATTTCAGAAATGTCAACCAAAAATTCATACAGTTGTAACCAACCAAGAAAATAATAGTTACAGAGCCCATATCACTCTTGAGCTATAGCAAAAAGAAGACTTTGTGTACTATATAGAACCATTTTTAATGGGGCTTGGATTAGCTGACATAATATATTTAGTGACCTTGTTTCATGGCTAAAAATAGACAAACTTTCCCCCCTGCCTTTCTCATTCTTTTTTGAGGAAAAGGCATAAGGATAAAGTCATGTGTTTGCATTGTTGGGTTTGAGTCCCCCACAGAGGTCATTTAAAGCATTTTTGTAGAGCCTGAATTCACAAAAGAGATTTATTTTAGAAGAGAGAGAGAGAGAGAGAGAGAGAGAGAGAGAGAGAGAGAGAGAGAGAGAGAGAGAGAGAGAACCAGCCTAAGGCACATGAAGCTCCATTCCACACAGAATCCCATCACTTTGATGATCATGTAGAACTCCAGCCACTGAAAGATAATTCAAGGCTATTAATCTATTCTTGAAAGTCTACCTTTGTTGTTTTGTGTTGTTGAAATCATAAAACTTAAAAAAAAATGGAAATTCTGGTTCACCAGGAGATATATATGAGTTTACATTTTCATTTATACCTAATCCATACCCGCCCCATTACAACTGTCCACACGCTTGGGGGCATTATTTGGGGCTCAAATATTTTGGAATCACAGAACAATTAATGTAAGATGTTCATTTGTTTCATTCTCTCTTTTTTAAATGGAATTCTTAAATCTTCTTAAGCTACTGACATCAGAGGGTTCCCTGGACCATGATGTATGTGTTTCTCTTGAGTGTGCAAAGTTTGGGGGTGTGTCTCAGAAAGTACAGTTTGTGTATCTTTGCCTAACTCACCCACCTCCCGAATATCGACTGCACAAAGAATTAGAGTCAGAAATCTCCACAAGCATCAGGTCTTCTAACAAACACTGGAAGCAACGCCAGTGGCTCAATCTTGGTTCGAGTCCATTCGGTTGAAAAGCACGAGAAGAGCTGAAAGGGGAGAGAGATGGAAATCTCAGGGGGAAGGGAAGGTTTTGTACAAACCTAGAATGTTTTCCACAAGAACTAAGTGACTGCATTAGTGTTTCTCACTACAGCCATCAACCCGCTCATCCCAGAGACTTCAGAACCAAGCTGGAAAGACTTCTTTGGTCAAATCTCACTCTCACCAGTGTTGGTGAACTTGATAAAACACCCGAGTCATAGACTCTAAAACCCCAACGAA
Source organism: Mus musculus (assembly GCF_000001635.26). Lineage (NCBI taxonomy): Eukaryota > Metazoa > Chordata > Mammalia > Rodentia > Muridae > Mus > Mus musculus. Next base: position 61,112,120 of record NC_000068.7, on the reverse strand, counting down.
TATCTAAGTTACAAAGAGGGTGGTGGTACTGAGTGTGTAATTGCTACTGTGAAGAGGAATTAAGAACAATCCTTACTTAGACTTTTTTCTTTCTTTCTTTCTTTCTTTCTTTCTTTCTTTCTTTCTTTCTTTCTTTCTTTCTTTCTTTCTTTCTTTCTTTCTTCCTTCCTTCCTTCCTTCCTTCCTTCCTTCCTTCCTTTCTTTCTTTCTTTCTTTCCTTCTTTCTCATGGGAGGTGGGGGTGGGGGAGGTCTAAACCACCATCATACTTTTCTAAAACAAGAATTCTGGCCATGACCAGATAAGCGTGTTGAAGATAAAATTGTGGGGGCTGCTAGGATTGATCAGTGGAATAAAAGCAACTGCAACACCAGCCCGAGGACCTGAGTTCAGACCCAGAATCTACGTTAAAGGTGGGAAAAGGAAGCTGGTTCCGTTGATTGGTTCATCTCCGTGCCCACCCACACATATGCACGTTTCATACAGTACTAATAAATAGCAAATTTTAAACATGACTCTGAAGATAGATTTTTAAGTGACCTAGGACTGGCCATCTATTTAAGAAACCAACATGTAATATACAAGCAGTTACTAGCTAATATTCTAGATGTTGGACACACCTAGATGAAAAGAGCGACCTGTATTCAGAACACTTGAAATTTAGCATAACTAAAGGAGTTAGGTACAGGTAACTAAAGCATGGATGAACCCTGAAGGCAAGCAGCATGAGCGAAATGATGGAATAATTATGTATATTGTATCATTGCAAGGACATGGAGTGTCCACAGAGGCAGACTTGTAAGCTGGAAAGCAGACTACTGGGGCGTGTGACAGAGGCAGAGAAGAGCGGCAGAGGTCGGCTAATGACACGGCTTTGTTTGGAGAAGAGAAAATGAAGTACGGTGATTGCAAACTGAGACGAGTGTTTTTCAAATACTGAATTGGACAATCAAGCAGATAAACGTAGGTATATAAATTCAATCCCAAAAACTATGCTAAAAAATTAGTAATGATAAACGCATTCCCAGAATGGAAAGATAAAATAACTTTAAAAAGATTTAAAGGCATGCATATTCTGTGTTGAAACAGGCTCAAAGTATTGATGAACAATCGTTCTAAAATAGAGCTCTAGGGCCATCCGAGACTCCACTGGAGCTTGAAACTAAAAAAAGATGTCTCAAAAGTGTATTCTCATGAGTCCCTCCCCAGGAAGCTAGCAAAGGATGTCCTCAAAATAACAAAAAACAAAAATAAATGAGTAGCCAAGAAAGAGGAAAACATGGGGCCCAGCTTCTGGGAAGATAACGGATTTCCCATGAAGATAACTGGTCAGGAAACTCAGCTGCCCGCCGAGATGAGAAGATAGTGCGAGGTCAGGGAGCCTCTGGGAGTGGAGGCGTGGTCAGCGTCGAACTGAAGTTCATTTCCTGTGGGCATCCATGCCCAGACACTTTCTGCAGGGTTTGTTTGTTTTGTTTTGTTTTTTAAATTAAAAGCTGAAACACTAACATTTTTTAAAACGAGGTAATTATTAACTACTAAACTAACAGTTGTATAATAAAGGAGTCACAACTCTAATACAACAAATTATAAATGGTGAACAGTATTAATTTGAATGTAGCATTATAAATTCACAGTATTTACTCAAAAAACAGGACATAATTATCATGATTATTTTTTGAGAATTTCATGGATTAGTATGGTATTTACATCATTTTCCTTTTCCTCTCCTCCCTCCAAGTCCTTCATGTCCTTCTCCCTTTTTCTTAAATTCAAGACCCGTTATTCTTTAATCCATATATATATTCATATACATATTCATATATATTCATATATGTGTAATTCATATATATGTAATTCATATATATGTAATAAAATAGCATATATATGCTATATATATATGTGCTATTCTGTTACAAATAACACATATAAATATGTAACAATATATAATCCATATATGGATATATACATTTATCTGTCTTTATAAACACAACATGCCCAGATCATTTAGTGTTGCTTATATGTGTTTGGGGCTGACCTCTTGGGACTAGCTAGCCTACCAAGGGCTCTTCTGTGGAGAACACTGATTCTTTTTCTCTCAGCAACCACTAATCGTCATCTTCTTCCAGGGGTGAAGCCTTATGAGAATTCCCCACTCGTGTTGGTCTGTCAGCTGGTGGTGTCATTGTGCAGACTTCCTGGGCACTGCTTCCCTGTCATATATAGAAGATATTATCTTGAAGCAGATAGCATCTGGTACCCTCTCCTCTTTCTAAAGAGGACGCAGGGCACAGTGTGCTGTGTAGTCCTCTGTCTTAATTCAGAAAGAATGGAGCACAGCCAGAAGGAAACAGAAGGTATGCAGCATTACTGTCATAACGATTGCTGTGTCATGTCTGCCACACTGCAGATGTTCCATCCACAAACTAAACCATATCTTTTTTAGCAAGTCTACTTCCTTAGCATGCATTCTCTGGTCCTGTAAATAACATCACATTTTCAGGGACAAAGAGTTAATTGACTTAACCAGAGTTGAAGTCCATACACTGGGCGGTGGTAGATCCACACAACAGGAAAAATTATCACAGAATTTTGGATCTAGTTGCAGAATTGGAGTCTGATTCATTGATAATAGGAATACTTTCTGAATGGAGAAGAAAGGAGCTTAATAAGCAACATGCAGGACTATTATTGAGAATTCCTGAGTGCAGCTCCGTTGTCATAAATAGAAAATACTATCATTCTATCCAAACCTCTGGCTCTTCTAATCTCTTCCTCTCCTCCATGGTATGCCCTGAGCCTCCCCAGCAAGGACCTGGCTCTGATATTCTGGCTCTCAAGTCCTTCAGGCATCTAGTCAATGATAGCAGAAATGTAATACAGGCAGAAACAGAAAGATGATAAAAAGAGGAATGGAAACTGGTGAATTACTGCATATAAAATTAAGAGTCAGGAAAATACTAATAATAGTAGCATCTTTTCAATGTTATCTTGGTGCTGAGATATAAGTGTTCTTTCCATATGAACAGTACTTATTAAATCCATTGAGGTGGACATTATTATCAATCCTGCCATCCCCTTCCTAACTGAGGAAACTAAGGCCTTATAAAATACCTTGCTCAGACTTTCACAACAAATAAGAGATTAGATCCAAGATTTAAGCCCAACTGATCTGTTCTATGGAATGTAAAACCATGGGGAGATTGGATATAAAAGAGGAACAGTGGTATACCCAATAGGTTTTATGTGATATGATGGCTAATCTTGGTTGTCAACTTGACTACATCTGGAATCAGCTAAAACACAAGTAGGTGGGCACACCTATGAGAGATTTCCTTGACTGGATCATTTGAAAGGCCAGTCCTAAATCTGTACCACACCTTTTGGGGGCAACCTATACAAAAGGACATGGAAAAGGGAAGCTTTTTTTGCCTGCTTGACTTTATTCTCACCAGCATGTTTAAACTATCTTAACAGAACCTTCTTCTTTGGGATTTCAATATAGACTGAATGTCAACAGTTCTCTGGGAATCCTCTGGCACTACACCACCTGATTGGAACTGCTGAGATTTCCAGCTTGGAGGGCCGAACATCTACCAGATTCTTGTCCTTTCTAGCTGGAGACAACATTGTTGGACTACCAGAACTGTAGTCTATAAGCCAGGATAGTAAATCCTCTGTGTGTGTGTGTGTGTGTGTGTGTGTGTAGAGAGAGAGAGAGAGAGAAGGAGAGAGAGAGAAGGGAAAGAGAGACAGAGAGAGACAGAGACAGAGAGAGACAGGCAGAAAGAAACCCATTCCAGTATATTTTACCTGATAAGGAATTTTGACAGGAAAACATACCTGTGTAGATGCCACGGCTTGAGAAGGCAATGGGGTGAAACAAATATTTATATTACTAAGTAAGGTAAAACAAAAACAATAACAAAGCACAACAACAACAAAAAAGACATAGTTGAAGGTAGAGAATAGACAGATATTTTCATGACATTAACTTTAACTGTAAAGAGTATACATCAAATCTCTGAGAAATCTATTACCCTTATCTCTGTAAATAAACTAGCTAGACCAATACTATTCATTGTTTTTATCCAGCTTCCAGCCAGACAAAATGTCTTCTCCATTCATAGGAAGACCACTAAGAACTGAGGAGCCTGCTACTCCTTGCCACTCATTGATGGGAAAGACTATAGTCAGCAGGGTGTCCTGAATGTACACAATGCATAGGTGGTTCCTCCCGAGTGGGTTCAATGCCAGGAGATTTCCTCTTGGGATTGCAGCAAGCTCAGGGGCAAGGAGCTAGAGCGGAGGAATCATCAGGAATGGTAGAGAGCCAGACATATCCCAGAACTTTGAGTGGGTGCTCCTATCATTGGTTGGCAGATCTCAGACAGAGTCAAGACCTAATGATTCTGAAGTGGCAGTCTGTCTTTCTGGATCAGGAAAGGGACTGTCTTAAATGATAAATAGCCCTGCTACTGATCTCTCTCTCTCTCAGAGTATCCCCATTAAAGCAGCTAAAAGAAAAGGCAATAGCCCAGGTCAGCCTGAATTGCTGCTAGATGCTCACCAGAGTGCTTCTTAAGCCACAGGGACCTTCTACACACCTGACAGCCAGATAAAAGGCAAAGCAAATTTGCATTTCTCCTTGGTCAAAGCTAGAACTGAAGTCATCTGGGAAAATCAAAGTCTCCTATTCTGAGTCCCTAGCATATTTGCAGAAGTGAGACTAGAATCCCACATTTTTGTCTCCCTTGCTAGAGGTTTTCTCATTAACTGAACTAATGGTCTGCCTGTCTAATGAGTGAACCCCCCCCAACCACCACCCCCCCCCACACACACAATGCTACCAATTTGGCTATTTGACATTTATTGTATTTTCAATTTGAATCAAAAATTCCTAATATGGAGTTAAGTCCTTAGGCAATAAGTTTGTCCTTTCTAACCATAGTGAGTAACCCCCCTCCCATCCCTTTAATGCCCAAGGCTAACAATTAATTTTCCATCTTTATGTCCATATCAAATCTGTCAAAAAGAAAAATAAAAACCATTCTCCCTGGAACTCAAAATTCAAAAGCTGAAAAACATCTTAAGAACTAATCTCTATGCCCTATTCTTTGGCTGGCAGGTTAAAAACTGAATTTGCATAAATCCATAGCAGTCAGCCCTCTCTTATTTGTAAGGCTAAAAGAGGCCTTAAAAAGAGAGAGAGAGAGAGGGAGAGAAGTTTTTCCATGCTGAAGGGAAGAGAGCTGCTCTTGCTCTTACAAAGCCATAAGAAATGGAGCAACAATGGGAAATGCAGTCCTTCCGCTAGGGTCTAAAAGAAACTGGAACGCAAACTAATGTTTCATGGGGAAAGAAGGTGAAGTGACCCACTGCATATGGACGGATGCTTCTGAGTATTAGAGGAGGGAGCAAGAAGAAAAGAGGCAAAAATTCACATGATAGTTTATTGGGGTTTATGCTGGTTTATTGATTCTGGCTCAGGCCACAGGCTCCTCTGAACTTTCATTCACTTCTTCCACCAGCTTCCTGGACTCCGTGTGATAAATCCTGGGCTGATGGGTAAATGCCCACACAATCTGCCACTGGCCTCTCTGCTCCTTTATTAATGTCATGTCATGCCTCACTCAATATTTTAACATCATCCATGGGTACATCAAAAACTATACTTATTATCAATTCCTTTTGTTGTTTTATTATATGTGTATGTGTGTTTTGCCTGCATGTATGTCTGTCCACATTGTGTGTGCCTAGTGCTCTTGAAGGCCAGAAGAGATCATTACTTCTCCCAGAACTGGAATTATAGATGGTTATATGCTGCTGTTTGGTGCTAAGAATCAAACCTGGATCCCTGGAAACCCAGCCAGTGCTCTTACCCACTGACAGAGATCTTTGACCTCTTGCTTCCAGTCCTCTGTAGCTAAACTTATTTTTCTCCCCCGCCCCCCAAAAAAATTCTTATTTCTATGCTCTCACTCTTCTATGACTAGTCTGAGCTACAAATCATCCTGTTAGCCAATCATCATCCATATTCTGCCCCATATTTGTCTATCTTTTTCCCATATTCAAGCAGTTCCTTTGTCTGGTACAAGATACCACCAATCCTACAGTAGGCAAGCAAGTGAGCAGAGAAGGTGTCACCCACGTTTGCTAACAGGTCATCAGACAAGATCTAGTGGAGATATAGTTGCTAGTGACTGAAGTTTGGTCTGTTGACAAGTAGGAGGTCTGGGGCACAGAGCTACCTAGGTATCAACCCAGCAATCTGTGGGGATGTGCAGAGGATGAGCTAAGACTTTAGTCTCTAGATGTCTAATGTATTAAATGCCTCTTTTTTTTCCAAGCAAGTAAAAGTTAGAACGAGTCTCTTGATTGGTCATGTTTCACTCACGGTTGATTTATTGACAAGTGACAAGGTTGAGACTGTCGTAGAGATAATGTCCCATCAAGGGTTGGGGAGAAGAGCTGTAAGACAATATAGGTCTCAAAAAGATTGGGTCACTGTGCAGTTAGCACAAGAGAAACTCAGGACCAGGGATGGAGACAGTAGGTTGGTAGTGAGAACTGCAGGATACACTAGGACAATGGGGCCTAAGCTATTCTTTAGTTTGATTCTTTAGCACTCACTGAGTATTTACCAGCTACCTTCCATGAGTCATCACAGTGGGGATTGGGAAAGAGTAGAAATGTAAGTGTGCTTCTCTGTAAGTGCTAAATCCGAGTTTAGATGAGATTCAGAAGGGCCCCCAGGAGAGCACGGTCAGCCCTACCTCATGGACGGACATAAACCACAAGGCTGCATTGAAGAGATACTGAACAGCCAGATTCTAGAAGTGTGAGTCATCCCAGCAATGTGGAAGAGGTGTTTCAGAAGTGTGTCAAAAGTCCTAAGTGTGCGTGCGTGCTGTGCACAGAACTTCATGGTGATCCCGCATGCTTCACTGTGAGCTCGGGAGCTGAGATGCTGATCTCAGAGCATGTCTTAGATGGTTGAGTACTCCCAGTCTCTGGCTGGAAGTTCCCTACACATTCAAGCAGGACTGGGCTTGAAGATCAAAGTCAAGCGATGTGGGGAGGAATATGCGATATATTTAAGGTACATGAGGTTCAGTGCTCAGCCCATTTCCTATCAATTGTCCAGGGAACAGTTGTAATTCACACTATCCTAACCTCTGAGTTTATCTAAATTGATGCAATTGCTTTCAAACCAATTTCTCCAGTTAGACACCTCCACTTCCTTCCAATCTGGTGAGGTTTTGTTTTGTTTTGTTTTGTTTTTTTTGTTTGTTTGTTTTGTCTCCCACTAGCACAATTTTAAACACGCCGTCCTTCTGAGAGGCGTCCTTTCACTAGTGTGAACAGATCCAAATCAAACCCCTCATGCGTATTTTATATTTCAGGTACTGGTGCATTAAAAACAATGAGAAACTCACAAAAAAGCTGCAATGACCTAAGCAGTGACACATGAGAGGTAGAGGGATGTACAGTTGGGTTGCTTAAGGCAGGGATGTCTAGCCCTGCCTGTCTTCTGGCTTTCTGAACCATAGCATCTTTCTAAGCCCTGTGTTAGTGTAAACACAAACCCAAGGAGCCAGTGGCCACTGTTCATGGTGTCTTTGCAGTGTCTGTCACACAGTGTCCTCTACAGCACCAACTTACACCTGAGGACTGAGGTCTATGCTTTCTGATGCAACAGGTAGTTACTAGCATGCCTTTTCTATAAGGAATATATTATTCGTTCATTTACATATGTAATTAGTTGCTGTTATACAGGTAGACGTGAAGTGCATTTTGCTTATCCATTTCTCTAACATTTGAAAATACCCTATGAGAACCAAGCTAAGGAAAAGGAAGGCAGCCAAAGGAGGCAGCCATTGCTTTTACTTATGTCAGCTTTTAAAGCCTGAAACTAACAGGGTTTGGGTTAGAAATGTTAAGGAATTTCTAGTTCTATAGTCTACTGTTTCCCCCCAGTTGCTGACTGTCTTACATTCAAACAGAAGTGCAATGATACATGACCACAGAAGTCAAATGTTATCTCTGTGACAATTATCAGTCTATTTAAACTATTACATACTTGTTTGTTTTTAATTTAATTTTATGAGTACTTTTTAATTTTATGGGTATTTTGTCTGCACCTATGTCTGTGTATCATGTGTATGCCTGGTGTCCATGAAGAACAGAAAAAACAATGACATTGAATCCTCTGGGACAGGAGTTAGAAATAGTTGTGAGCCACCATGGGGTGCTGCGAATCAAGCCTGGGTCCCCTAGAAGAGCAGCCAAGTGCTCTTCTACCTGACCTATCTCTCTAGACTCTATAATCTACTTCTTAAAAGCAATTTTGGTGATATTCAATCAAGAGAAAGTAGGACAGGTAGACAGAAGTACACTTTAATTGGTTTTATAAGTGACTCTTATAAGTTGCCAAAAGCAGAACTGTACCACTTCACAGCTAGCACTTTATCCATAAATACATGAACCCTCCAATCACACTCCAGTCTGAGGGGCCAGGCTCAATTTCAGTTAATGCATATAATGGAGAAACTGTTTACCTTATGAAGGAAAGACCTTAATATTCAGTTTCATTTTCAAAGACATGAACAACTCGTTCCGCTCAGTCTGCTTTTAAACTCTATCCCTTCATATGACTGATGAGATGATCACACAATCAAACGTCCTCAAACATCTGCCTATGCCACAAAACTGTCCAAACCTGGGACTTTGCAACAAATGGACACTAGGAATCTGGCACAGGAAGGAAGCAAGGTCAGTCTGCCTGGTCAGGGCTGACAGAGCAAATTTCTATGGCTTCCATTAGCTGGAGCCTGCTTCCAAGTGCAGTTGACCACAGCTATGCTCCCACAACCTTAAAAGAGTACAGAGACATAGATTACACTGAGACCAAGAAGTCCCCCTACCATATCCAAGAGTCCCTTGTTGAGACCTAGAACACAATGGGCTGCAGGGTAAACAAGAGTAACTAATAGAAACCAAGGCAAAGGAAATCATCTGGAAAGCAAGGGCAGGCCCACCACTGAAGCCCAAGCTTCATCCTCTCTGGGTATATTTGCTATACACCTCCAGGTCACAATGTATACATCACTGAGAGAAGTTGGGTCTCAGGCCCCTGAGAGGGGTCCATATGTAGGTGGGACTGGGCTGTGTAAGAAAGCAAGCTGACCATGAGCTAGAGAGCAATCTAGTAGGCATCATTCTACCATGGTTGCTGCTTGGGTTTCTGCTCTTGTCTTTTGTGCTTGTTTATAACAGTCTGACCAAATGGAATTGGTGACCAAAGCTCAGCACTGAAGCAGCTAGAGTATAATTTGATATCATCATTGTCATAGACAGAAACAAACTGCTTCTACGGTCACCTATTTTTAAGCCTAATATTTAATAATGAGCTCATTTGCACTAACACACAATACTACTTCCCATCATACACTGGTACATAGGCCCACATGGGTCATAAATCCAAAGACCACATCTACCTTGCAGGGAGGATAGTCTGATAGTGGCTGGTGCATACGATTTACACAGCTGTGAAATGTTCTTCTAAATGATGATCAGTATAACTAGGAATTACTGAAAGATTGACACTCTCTCCCTTAGATAATAAGTGTTTGTGATGTTATGATGTTATCCTTGTGCCTAAACCTTATGACGCAGCCATCTTCATATGCAAACAACATTGGAGCACATGAGTTATAGTGTGGGGAAGGTTATTTATACTTTTGATTAACAAAATGGATTATTTTTTTGAGAACTTTTTTTTCTAAACTTGGAAAGTAAGGACTGATTGTGTGTGTTATTGGATCTCTCCCCAAGGGCAAAGTGCCTGAGGGTTGCCATGGGAGGGCCCCAGTTGGTCTGTGGGAGAAAGAATATGATAATCACCAGGCCATTTCACTGGGCTTTGTCAATATTTGTTTTATTTCCCAAAGCTACAGGACTGCCTATTAACAGCTCAATTATACACAAAGCTAATCAACATTTTCTACCGGAAATACTGTGCTGGCATTCATAACCTACTTTTAGGATGAAAGATAGGCTCATGAAAGAAAAGAATTCATTAGCCTGTTTTAGGGGTTTGAAGTTGCGGTAAATTATTATATGTGCTTGGTACGTAGACCTATACCATAAATCAGTGGTTCTTAACCTTCCTAATGCTGTGACTTTTTAATACAGGTCCTCATGTTGTGGTGACCCCCAACCATAAAGTTATTTTGTTGCTACCTCACAACTGTAATTTTGTTACTGTTATGAATCATAATGTAACTAACTGATATGCAGGATATCTGATATGTGACCTTTGTGGGGGTGTGACCCACAGGTTGAGAACTACTGCCATAAATGGCCATTGCAACATGTATATTTTCAGGACCAAAAAGCTTTTTTCACATCCCAACTTCCCTCTTTATCCATCCCCTCTCATGAATATGGTCCTTTCTACAGCTGCTTATGGGAACAACAGAGAAGAGAAGTTAGAGAGGTAGGAAACCAGGGATCAAATGCAAGTTTCTTACCAGGGGAATCATCAATTTCTGAGGTTTTCAGTTGTTACAGTAACAGAAAGCAAAGGAGGAAGGAAAAGACAGACCTTGCTATGAGACAGACTTGTCAAGTTTGCTGGCTCCAAGAGACTCCACCCTGCTTGGGAGCTGGTGAGACCATCAGAGTCCTGGCGCTAGGAATGTAGCTCATCTCTCATACCGGGTGCTTGCCTACTATATGCAAAGCTATGGGTTTGATCCTCAGTACTCTATAAACTGGGTATGATGGCTCAGATCCCAGCAGGCGGGAGGAGGAGCCTAGAGAATTCAAGCTCATCCTTGGTTACATAGCAGTAAGGCTGCATTTCAGACCTACTGCGTTTAACACCCCCATCTCTTAACCCAAACCCTCTTTCTGAGGATTTCTGCACCACACATTAAACTCTCAGAAGCACAACCCTAGGGTTAGAGGTGGTGCTCCAAGTATAAACTCTGGCAAGAGTGTGGGAGTTGAGAGCCCTGACAGCTGGATGCAGCCTGTGCTAAGCATAAGTGGGAGGTGGGAGGTTAGAGGACTGGGGCAGTCAAGCCTAGGTGTCTGTTATGGAATGCTGCCCTCTGGTCATGACAGTTGCTGTGTTGAAAGCGGAGCAGCTGAGGAGAACCTCGGAAGATTAGACCCGATGACATTCCCTCATAGACTGGAGGGAGAGATCACCAGATACAAGAAGCAGGAGGAAGGGGGAGGCAGGACACAATGGGCTATGAGGGGCTGAGGAATACTTGTCTTGGTATATTATTCAATTTATATGCATTCAGCAAGAGCAAAGTTCATATATCACTATTAGTGCTTTTATGAAGAAGATTTTCAAATGCAAAAAAGAGTCCTATTTTGCCCTTTATGGCCCTGTTTACACACATTGACTTGGATGAGAACACATTAAGAAATATAAAGCCATGAATTATGTACTACACAGTCTTGGACACTTATCCAGCATCTACCATGGCTACCCACCACTATTTACCTGGTCAACTGAGTGGTCCTTAAACTTACAGAGGTCAACCATTATTTTAATTATCTTAACATTTAAACTCTTGGACCAATCAGGCTTTAGGGTTTTGTTTTGTTTTGCTTTTTTAAGTTCATTTTATAAAGGTGGCCTACTGGTTCTAGTTATCAACTTGACACAATCAACAGCCATGTAAGAGGAAAGCCTCAGCTGAAGAGTTGGCTAAATCAGACTGGCCTGTGAGTGAAGGCCCATTATTAATTGATTCAGGGGGCTCAACCCACCTTGGCTGCAGATGCCTAGACAGGTGGTCCTGGACTGTGTAAGAAAGGTAGCTAAGCAAGAATCCGTGGGTGAGAAAGTCACAGAGAAGGCCAGCAAGCAGTGTCCTTACATGGTTTCTGCTGCAAGTTCCTGCTTGAGATCCTGATGCAATATCGCTTAATGATGGAGTATGACCTGGAAGTGTAAGCCAACTAAACCCTTCCCTCCTGAAAGGTACCTTTGGTAAGAGCATCTTATCACAGCAACAGAAAGAAACTGGAACAGAAGGCCAGGCCAGGATTGCTGGCTTATACAAAATGCTTACACTGGGCTATATGCTGGTAAACTGCTTTTTATCTATTTCTGGTGAGTAGAAAAAATATTTGTGGCTCAACCACACCTCTCAGCATGATCAAAAGGATAATTTCTCGGTTTTTCTGAGCTTCACTACATTCTTTCTCAGTGTTATTAAAGTTAGGATAAATGGTGCTGGTTGTTTCATAACACTTCTGTATTGTTTGGAAGGTTTTTTAAAAGTCAAAATGTGAGTTTGGAGAAATTCTTGGATCTATTAGAGCACATGTGTGGGATACAGCCTTGCTTCTTGGTTGAGAGCATCACTCACTGAACAAGAACAAGTTCACCCAGAAGCATCAACGTGGGCTGGAAAAGACGGTGGCCTGGAAGGGGTAAGATTTGGGCCTTAGTCAACTGCATGGAATTCAGTAGCTGGGTGGCATTACAAATATCATTTCCATCTCTGAGCTTCAACTTCCTCATCTGAAGACAGGGTTGACTAGGGCCTCTCAGGAAACTAACATCAAGCTTCTGTGTGCACTAGTGTAACGGACAGAAATGAGGTGAGAAGCAAACAATGTAGGGTCTCTAACATACACTTGGAGTTTCTGAAACGAACCCAGACTGCACTCACACAAACCCAAGCTTTTTGCAGGTAGGGTATGTTCCAGCAGCTCTCTGGGAGATGATGCACACAAGCGGAGAAGACACAGAGCCAAGGCCAAGATGTGTCCTCCAGCCTTCCTCATGTACCACTCAAGATCCCCGATGAGGAGAGCAGAGGCCTGGGTCCAACTACCTGCTCATCCTCTTTGTACCGAGTGTGAATGGAGAGGTCACCTGTATCCTTGCAGAGACTATGAGAATGCTTAATTCATTAATGTAGCATTGATTTATTGCTCAGTGCTCTGGAAATGCTGTTCAGTTAACACAGACGGTCATTCTAGAAAGTTTAGATTTTGTGCTTTGAACCACGATTTATTGTCCTACCCATATAAGATCTCTGTGTGATATGTTGTTGAACTGCACGTTGTTGTTGAACACGTTGTTGAACTGCACTGCTTCCTCTGCCAATATAATGAAAGAGATTTTTGAGACGCTAATGTAACTGAACATACACGACTGTCTGAGGGCTAAAACCATAAACTGCCTTGAGTGGGATTGCCTTTGATCGATGGTTATATTTCTAAATTGATTCTTCTAATGTAGCACAGGTCACATAAGTATATATTAACAGCACATAACCAACAGCACTGAACTCATATAAGCTTATATTTCTGTACAATGAGAAAACAAGTTTATGAATGTCATTCTTTGTTTCCACGAGAAGTTAATAATAACTTTCAGGGTATTTAACTAAGAAAAGCAAAATTCAAATTGACCAGGAAATCAAGCAAGCTCCAATTTCTCTCTTATATCCTCTGAGAACTGTGATCAAATGGAGGGTTAGAGAAGAAATACCCTGTTGGCAGAGTATATGTGAAAACATATCCATACACACACATCCCTAAATCACATATATGAAAAGATAATTGGAATTTTCATCAAGGGAGTAGATAGATGTTAGTGGTGAGCATGCACTTAATTCTCAAGCACTATGAAATTTTATTTTTTAAAAAGAATTTGGATTTTTCTCTGGAGTCTTTTTAGCATTTCCTTCTATAGCTCATAACAAAACAACAACAAACAAAAACCAGAAGTTGGAAAGCCACACTAACGGAGCAAACAAATTGGCTCACTGTCTCCTCGGGAGGATGCAACCTGTCTGCTGTACAGTGGATGGAGATGAACAATTAATTGATGTCAAGATCTGAATTAAGGTTGTCTGCCTCTCCCTCACCCACCATATGGTCAGTGGGCTTAACCTACTCAGACTGCCCGGGAGCATCCCTCTGATAGCCAACCTGCTCCAGTAACTGTGTAGGGGACACACTGCTTACTCCAGCTTCTGCGGAGCTTTCAATTTTACCCAGAGACACTTGGTCAAGCCTTGGTTTCCAAATCATAGCAATCTTCCAGTTCTCAGAAGTCTTCCCTTTCTGCTTCCTGTGCCCTCATCCTTTGATTTGTCCTTGCACGGGAAGTCTTGATGTAGGAAGAACTTTTGCTGACCATCAGCCATTCTTACTGGCAGATTCTCCTATATGAAAACTTAGCTAGCACATTCCTGATAGCCACATGTGTGCAGAAGACAGAAGTCCATGTCTGGTATCTTCAGCCATTACTCTTCTCCTTAATTTCTAGGACATGTCTCGCTGAACTGGAGTGTTGCCTGACCAGCTAGGCTGATTGACAAGTGAGAGTCCATGGATTCTTCTGTCCCTTCCCTTGTCCCCAAGAGAGTTACACATGCCCATCAATCGTCAAATCCAGCTTTTACAGGGGTTACTGGGAATCAAGCTTGGGTCTTCATGTTTTTCACACATTCTTTCCCAATGAAGTCATCTCCCCAGCTCCTCCTTAAAGTCCTTTAAAGCAAACCTTGTGTCAAGTATAGTGAGGAGAACAGGTCTGAAGTGTGCAAAGTGAGAACACCCATGTACTCAGCACCAGACTAAGAAGCAGAAGGCAACCACAGTCTGGCCATCTCAGTGGCCAGCTGAAGGAGCACCACTTTCATTACCCCTAAGGACACTTAGTAGTGTTGCTTGTTTGACATTTACATGAATGAGTGTGTTCTATGAGAAGATAACTCTTCCCACTGAAAGCTCTAGCTCAACATTATGCTTCTGAGATTCATTCATTTTATTGCAATATGTTGTGCCATTTTAAAACACAGTCAAGATTATTTACCCAGCTTATTTTTGATAGACATTTAGTATATTTCTATTCTGGTACAATTATAAATTGTGTGCTATGAAGCACAATCTTGTACGTCTTTTGTTTTTGTTTTTTTATTGTTTGTTTGTTTTGTTTTGTTTTGTTTGTTTTTTGGGTTTTTGGGGGGTTGTTTGTTTTTTGTTTTGTTTGTTTTGTTTTGTTTTGTTTTTGGTGAAAATATAAATAGATTTCTGTTACAAATGAAGCCAGGATTTCCCAATCAGCCTTAATAGATACTTCAAATTTATTCTGGAAAACAGTTGTATCCCACCTTCACTCTCATACCCAGTTTTCCCCCAGTCTCATCTGGATGCATAATAGCTATCATTTCAGGTTTTAATCTGCATCCCCTATAGTTCAATGGCATTGAGAGCTTTCCCATAGATTTGCAGCAAGTTAGATGCAGTGCCTCCATAAATGTATCTATTTTCTATTGGGTTCCCTGAATCTTTTCTTTAGAATCTATATTCTTGCAAGAAATGCCACTTTCTTCTAGGGAACTACTCTTTGTGTGTGCTACTAAATGTGATTTATTGAGGATTTGGGGGTTTGCTACTAAATTCATGAAGAAAATCAGCTTTAATTTTCTGTTCCTGTAACTCTTTTGAAGGCTTTAATGGCAGGGTTATTTTAAACAGGCTCCATGCAACACACTGAGCAGTGCCCCTTCTTTGTATGCTGGAAGAATTTATACAGTTTGATGTTGGTATTGCTTCCTCCTCAAATGTGTGAAATAACTTAGCAATGGAGTCGTGAAGTTATCTTCATGGAAATGTTTTAAACAGTGGACTCAATTTCTTATAAAATAAAAAGGCTCTTCTTAACAAAATTGATAACCTTCAACTCCAGGAATAGCACACCATAGTTTGCTTTCTATTGTTGGGATAAAGCACCATGACTGTGGTGGTTTAAATAAGAAGGGCCCCTACAAGCTCAGATACTTAAATGCTTAGTCACTAGGGAGAGGCACTATTTGAAGGAAATAGAAAGATTAGCAGGTATGTCCTTTTTGGAAGAAGTGTATCCCTTGTGGGGGGGGGAAGGTTGGTGGGGGGAAGCTTTGAGGTCTCAAAAGCCCAAGCTAGGCCAATGGCTACCTCTCTCTCTCTCTTCCCCTCTCCCCTCTCCCCTCTCCCCTCTCCCCTCTCCCCTCTCCCTTCTCCCCTCTCAATTCAAGTCCCAATTGAATGCTTTCTTTCATAAGAGTTGTTTTAGTCATTGTGTCTCTTCACAGCAATAGAATAGAGTCTAAGACAGTGACCAAAGTGCAACCTGGGGAAGAAAGGGCTTGCTTAGCATTATGGCTTACAGTCCATTGTAAAGTGAATTCAGGGCATGGACTCAAGACAGGAAGCAAGGAGGCAAACACTGAAGCAGAAGCCATGGAGGAGCACTGCTTACTGGCTTGCTCCTGTATGACTTGCTCAGCCTGCTTTCTTATATAACTCAGTACTTTGTACCCAGGAGTGTCATCACCCACAGTGAGCTGAACTCTTCCACATCAATTATTTCTCAAGAAAATGCCCCACCTACAGGCTTATATGATTGGGGCATTTTCTTAATTGGCTCTTCTCAATTGAGACTTTCTCAGTTGACCCTTCTCAGGTGACTCTAGCTTGTGTCAAATTAGAAAAGAACAACATAATCTTTTTTCTAAACTGTCAAATTCATTGAGTAAAGTGGTCTGTAATATCCTGAATTTGTATCTTTTGCTTGTTTGTTTTTATTAATCATTTTATTCATTTACATTCCAAATGATATCCCCCTTCCTGGTTACCCCTTCACAAACTCCCCATCCCATAACCCCCCCCCCCGAATTTGCCTCTATGAGAGTGCTCCTCAACCCATTCACCCACTCCCATACCACTTTAGCATCTCTCTATGCTGGGGAATCAAGCCTCCACAGGACCAAGGGCCTCCCCTCCCACTGATGTCAGATAAGGCTATCTTCTGCCATCTGGAACCATGGGTCCCTCCATGTATACTCTTTGGTTGGTGGTTTAGTCTCTTGGCACTCTGGGTGGTCTGGTTAGTTGATATTGTTCTTCCTATCTTAAATAGAAACATGGCCTACAGTAGTATCTGTTTTTCATGCCTAACAACATGCACGCACACACACACACACACACACACACACTTTTCCATATATAGCGCTGCTACGCATTTCTTGATTGTATTAGCCTTTCAGAGAACAGTATTTCACTTTGTTGATTGTGTTTTCTTGAGATGTTTTCTTTCATAGCTTATGCCATCTTTACCGTTCCTTTCTCCTGCCTGATGGCTGTTCTTTTTCTGGTCCCTTGAAATGAGTGTCAAGATTATTCATTTTCTGCATTCTTTCCTACTGTTGTTTCTTTAAGTATTTTAGGTGGATAGTACAAGTTTTAATGAAGTATATCCTCTTCGTCATTCAGGGCACAGTTCCTCACTTCTGCACATGACTTACCTTAGACATACATTAATTGTAAAAGTCAGAAATTGTCAAGTTAATTCATTTAAGGCTCAACTCCACCATAGAGGCAAAGAGCGGACTCTGAATTGACTGCATCTTTGGAATTGATTGAAGCTTGCTTTATGACCCAGCATATGGACAATCTCAGCAAACGTTCCATTTGTACTTGAAAAGAATTAAAATTTTGACATTGCTAAGCGTTGTACTATAAATATAAATTGGCTCCTGTGGGCAATTCTATCATTCAGACTGTCTGTATAGCCTTACTGATTGCTGCATCCTCTCCACCACCTGTTAATGATGAGTTAAAGTGCCTACTATGTGAGTTAAAGTGCCTACTATGATTATGGATTTTTATGTTCCATTTTTTACTTGCAACACTTTTGCCTTATATATTTTGAAGCTATATTATTGGGTGGCTATAAACCTTAAATTATGGTATCTCCCTGGTGCACTTATCCTTCTCCTGTATCTCCCTGTGCATTTGACCACTTCTTCAAGTCCCATTTGTTCGAAACAGAGCTCTCTGTTGATAAGTATTCCCATTAATTATCTTTTCTACCCTCCCAACTTGATCTCTCTGCATTATTAATTTAAAGCCAATCTTTTAATTAGAATTTTATTTCTTTTTTTTTCCATTTTTTATTAGGTATTTAACTCATTTACATTTCCAATGCTATACCAAAAGTCCCCCATATCCACCCACCCCCACTCCCCTGCCCACCCACTCCCCCTTTTTGGCCCTGGTGTTCCCTTGTACTGGGGCATATAAAGTTTGCAAGTCCAATGGGCCTCTCTTTCCAGTGATGGCCGACTAGGCCATCTTTTGATATATATGCAGCTAGAGTCAAGAGCTCCGGGGTACTGGTTAGTTCATAATGTTGTTCCACCTATAGGGTTACAGATCCCTTTAGCTCCTTGGCTACTTTCTCTAGCTCCTCCATTGGGAGCCCTATGATCCATCCATTAGCTGACTGTGAGCATCCACTTCTGTGTTTGCTAGGCCCCGGCATAGTCTCACAAGAGACAGCTACATCTGGGTCCTTTCAATAAAATCTTGCTAGTGTATGCAATGGTGTCAGCGTTTGGATGCTGATTATGGGGTGGATCCCTGGATATGGCAGTCTCTACATGGTCCATCCTTTCATCTCAGCTCCAAACTTTGGCTCTGTAACTCCTTCCATGGGTGTCTTGTTCCCAAATCTAAGGAGGGGCATAGTGTCCACACTTCAGTCTTCATTCTTCTTGAGTTTCATGTGTTTAACAAATTATATCTTATATCTTGGGTATCCTAGGTTTGGGGCTAATATCCACTTATCAGTGAATACATATTGTGTGAGTTTCTTTGTGAATGTGTTACCTCACTCAGGATGATGCCCTCCAGGTCCATCCATTTGGCTAGGAACTTCATAAATTCATTCTTTTTAATAGCTGAGTAGTACTCCATTGTGTAGATGTACCACATTTTCTGTATCCATTCCTCTGGAGGATCCAGCAATACCTCTCCTGGGCATATATCCAGAAGATGCCCCAACAGGTAAGAAGGACACATGCTCCACTATGTTCATAGCAGCCTTATTTATAATAGCCAGAAGCTGGAAAGAACCTAGAATTTTATTTCTAATGCAGTCTGAATTCCCATTTTTTTCATTTAACGTTATTATTTTTAAATGGAGTTCAGTATTTCTACTTTCTGTTTCTTATTTCACTGTATTTTTATGCTTTCTCTCTCTACTCTTGTCTTGGTTTCAACAAGTCAAATTTCCTTCTTACTTCACTTTCTCTCTCCACCTGCAGTTGAGTAGTTGACCCAGAGTTTCCAGCTTGTGCACTGACAATTCCTTTATGATACTCCTAACTGCAGGGACGTTAGAGCACTGCATGTCCACAGAGGTCTGCTTCCTTCTGCAGTACTGCCATTATGCATTTAATTTCTATATCACCACACACCCAACAGATAGCAATGCTGATTTTTTTTGCAAGCGAGGTTTGTTATATCTTTATTCACATAGTTACCTCTTCCGATATGGTGCATTTGTTTCTAAATGTCTACCTCACTTAACTTTTCTTATAAATGAAGTACTATACTTACTATTTTTATTTGCTTTTTTAAATTTTGAATTGTTTAGTGAAAGTATGCTACCAAAATGTTGTTTTTCAATATACATGTGTATATATAATAGTTTCATTTTCCTGTTTAAGACTTAATGCCAATGGAGGGCAGAAGAGGACATCCGATTCCCTGAAACTGTAGTTACTAACATTGTGATCTGCCACGTGGGTACTGGGAATCAAACCCTGGTGCTTTGAAAATCAACCAGTGCTCTTAATCGCTGAGCCATCTCTCCAGCCCTCTGTTTCAGGTCTTCTTAGAGACTAATTTTTGCTAAGCATAAAATTCTAGGTTCATTCGTATTTTGTTTTCTCTATCCCTTTAAAGACTGATGTCATTCTGTTAGTTCCTAGCTTCCAGCTCTGTGACAAGTCAAGTATAACTCCTTATCTGCCATTTCTTTCAAGAAAATGGACCTATTTAAATTTTTGTCTCATTTTCTTTGTTCCTCAACAACTTTTTTTCTTTTTGGTAACTGCTGCTTGGAAATTTGGTTGACTGCTTGCTTTTCAAGATAGGGTCTCTCTACATAGCCAAGGCTGGTACTGTACTCATATAGCTGAGGCTGATCTTGAACTTGCAATCCTCCTGTCTCAGCCTCCCAGAATTACTATCACACTGGCTGGAGCAGTTAATAATGAATTAAGGTACAGAAGGTCCTCCAAGGTCTCACATGGTGAAGGCCTGGTACCCTAAGCAGCACTGTTCAGAGGTAGGCCTTTGAGAAGTGACTGGATTATTGGTAGGTTCACATTTGAATGGACTCTGAGGCAATGATGGAAGCTTTGGGAGTCAGGACCTAAATGAAAGACATGGGCCATAAGAGGCATGTCCTTGAAACATCCCCTGGTGCCTTGTCCACTTCTTCATGTTCCCACTCTGCTTCTAGCTTAACAAGGTGAGCAGAATGTTTTGCCATGCTACCTCATCACAGGCCCAGGAGCAATGGGCACACAGGACCATAGATAGGCCCAGGAGCAATGGGCACACAGGACCATAGATAGGCCCAGGAGCGATGGGCACACATGATCATAGATAGGCCCAGGAGCAATGGGCACACATGACCATAGATAGGCCCAGGAGCAATGGGCACACAGGACCATAGATAGGCCCAGGAGCAATGGGCACACATGACCATAGATAGGCCCAGGAGCAATGGGCACACATGATCATAGATAGGCCCAGGAGCAATGGGCACACAGGACCATAGATAGGCCCAGGAGCAATGGGCACACATGATCATAGATAGGCCCAGGAGCAATGGGCACACATGACCATAGATAGGCCCAGGAGCAATGGGCACACATGACCATAGATAGACTCAGGAGCAATGGGCACACATGACCATAGATAGGCCCAGGAGCAATGGGCACACAGGACCATAGATAGGCCCAGGAGCAATGGGCACACATGACCATAGATAGGCCCAGGAGCAATGGGCACACATGACCATAGATAGGCTCAGGAGCAATGGGCACACATGACCATAGATAGGCCCAGGAGCAATGGGCACACAGGACCATAGATAGGCCCAGGAGCGATGGGCACACGTGACCACACAGTGAATCATTGAAGCTGTGCATCAAGTAATCCTTTCCTCCTTCATTTTCTTTGGGAATTTCATAACAGGCACACCATGCGCAAGTGTACACACACACACACACACACACACACACCAGAGACAGGGGTAACTGATCAACCTACTCAGATGAGGTCTAAGTGACTTAAAGTTCGTGGCACTGTTTCAGAATTAAGAGGCTGCTCAGCATCCTCTCTGGATACTGTAGGCTTTCTGCTTGGCTTAGATTTTTATGTGTGTTTGGCTGTATATCACCCACTCTTTCCTATCTACCTTTACCTTGCAACCCTACCATCTCCCCTACCACTAGAAAGCTCTTTACCTGGATTTTCTGTTCCCTGGCAGCAACTCTTACTTCAGGGGCCAAATTCCAAGTTCCTTGATTCTGTTCTCATGCCCAGAATTAATAATATCCCAAGAAAAAATTAAAGGTCAAAACAAAACAGATGCATGTTATCATGCATGTTGAAATCTCTATCTTTGACCAATTTATCTATCTTCTTCCCTGTTAAATATTCTCCCCCTTCTTGGTCTTAATTGTTTCTGCCCCTCTCCCTTGTCTGAAACTGTTTGTTTTGGTTGGCTCATCCAACTTTTCTGTTTCTGGCTAGAAAGTAGACTGCTGTAAACTCCTATCACAGAAAAAGAAGTGAACACCCATATTGCTTCATAAAATGAGTTGGGGACCCTTGCTATGAAACACAAAAGGAGTTGCAGGAGGATGCATCTTTTGGCAGGGACGTCTTTGAGTTATTTTCTGCCTCAGTTATTCAAGAATCAGAGCATCTAGATGTAACCAAGCTGTTCATTATCATGCTGTGGAGGACAAACCACCATCCAACTTTCCCCACTTACAGAAAAAAGTGAATATTATCTTCTTTTATTTGACAGGGTTATAATGAGAAACAAAATATTCAAGTATTATATAAAGTAAGTATGAGTCACATTATGAATATAGACAGTTCTATATTATCTAGTTTGTGTTTGTTTCTCTGATGGTGCAATAAGTGGACCTGCTTTCTGGTTCATAAATGAAGCTTTTCACTTTGTCTTGATGTAGGGTCTCATATGTGTCTTTCATAAGGACACACACAATCACAAGGGCTCTGTTCTCATATAAATATATATTTACATATATAATAAATAATTTATGTTATATGTAAATATATAAATAGAATAAACATATTTGATATAAATATATCTATATGTTAGATATAAATGTAATATAGATATCTAATTTATATATTTTACAAAATGTATTTATAGTATCTTATATAAACACTAATAAAATAATTAATATAAATATATTATTTATATATGATATATAACTATATAATTAATTATGTATGAATATGTAAATAATATATAAGCATATATGAATAAATAAATGTCTTTCTCCGCCAACTAAACTTTTAGAATTTTTAAGAATGGTGCCTATTTCTTCTAATTCCACTGTATTTCCTTTAACCCCATATTTTGTGAAAGTCATAAAGAAGGATTCATATAAAAGTGTGGCTGGAAAACGTGTCACCTTATTCTGCATTCATCCATGTTAAAGCATTCAGAAAGGCAAGTTGCCAGCCCTTACTGTCTGGATGCTTACAGTCTTCCAAAATCTATATAATGAGTATGTATCCTCATGGTGGTGCTATCAGGGAGTTGAGAGGTACATGGATCAAGAGAACAGAGCCCTCATGACTGGGATGTGAGCCCTTATGAAAGACATATATGAGAACCCACATCAGGACAAAATTACGAGTCAGAAAGCAGATCCTCACCAGACTGCCTCGCTTTCAGAGCTGTGAGAAATAGTGGTTGTTTATATGTTTTCTGGTTTATAATGTTTTATTATAGCAGCCCAAATAGACTAAACCAAAATTCATTTTGGCAGCTTAAGAACATAATTGTAATGTATTGATGTGGGGGACAATTTTAGTAATTATTTTTCTCTTTCATCCTTTACGTTCATAATGTCTTAGGATAAGGAACTTTCCATTGCATGGGAGAGCAGAGGACTCTCCTGGATAACAATCCTGAGAGCTGACTACTTTTTATAGTAATCATTAGCATGTGGTAGAAATGGCTCAGCCCTCACAAAGATGGAGCGATTTAGTAAAGCGCTTCTCTGTACCCATCAGCTCCCACCCCTCTGACCTTTCCTTTCATCCCAAAGCAAAAGGAATCAGTTGCTTTTTTTTTTTAAAAGATACTCTTGAAAATCATTTAGGCATAATTAAAGATTGCAATATCCTGTAAGCAAGTATTATATTCTAATATTTTCTGCCAAGAATTGAATTTGCTAGGCATGACACATTTATTGCTGGCAGTAGATGTACCAAAACCTACTGACACCAGGGAATTAATAAATACCACAGCCCTCCTATGGAGCAAGTTGCATGAATATTTAATAGGAAATGCATGATGAATTTCTTGCATGATTATGCAGAAAAACATTTGGGAATGGTTGCAGCTGTTACATGAACCAGCTCAGTCTCTCTCTCCCATATCTTTCAATCTTTATCAATCTCAATATTGTAGTTTAACTTCAGCAGTAAGCTATCTCAAAAGATGAGGACTGCAGACACCTGTCAACATTTTAAGGGATGTGTGATTCTCTACATATGCTGTGTGCACCTTACAACTTTCGGGGGGGGTGCATAACAAGGGCCTCTTAGAGAAGACCTTGGGGAAACCTGACTTAAGAGAGGAGGTGAAGGAAGCGGAAAGGTATCAGCTGTGCTCTAAACGGCGGGACAGTTGTGCCCTGACAGCAAACTTTGCACCTCTGTCTAAGCCACCCGAAAAGATTCAGATGGAATCTGGGTGCGGTTTCCTTTGCTGGTCCTTGTTTCTCTCAGTACTATAAAGATCTGCAGGTTTGCTGCTTTCCTTTGTACTAGAAATTCCTCGAGTCCCTTTTAAGCTAAGGTGAGGTATTTCTTGAACATGTTTGAAGTTTCCATCATATTCATAAGGCTGAAAGGGCATCGCACAAAAAGGAATTTTTTTTGTTTAAATGAACAGAAACTTAGATTTTCATCACAATTGTTTGAGCAGTGAGGTCGATCAGCACATACTGAAATCCAGTTGGTTTGAGTTCTCTGGAGTTTTAAAGGGCATCTCTTTAATACAAAAGCCACTCGTCAACACATTCAAATACCCCAATTTATAGCAGATCCTCAGCGCAATGTCTCCAGAGGTTAGGAATTCCAGAAAGGAAAAAAAAAATCTTAAATTCTGGAACGTCCATGGACCCAAGACAATGTTATCAAATCATTGCAGGGAACTTGAATGTGCTGGGCGTTGGACAATGGTCTGTGACTTCTCATGAAATGCAGGTGCCACAGTGTCCATACCCTTCCCCCCACAAGCAACTTAGTGTGCACTAAATGACTGCCACCCCAAGTTGAAATGATATTTTGGGTTTCAATACAAGAAGGAAAATCCTCCTTTGTCATGTTTCTGTTGCCCAAACGTGGCAGAGAAATGAGCTGTGTCTTCTTAGATGGTGACTTACAGTCCTCACATCTGGAGAGCTATTTGGGACAAGAAAGAGAGGCTCTGTAACCAGAAGGATTAGTGTGGTGAATCTTCAGCATATTCACTGTGGGGAGGGGATTTAGAGATCAGGTGAGATCTCAAAGCTCCAGGACAGGTACCTAGTAAAGCAAGCAAAGTTCTAGAAGCAGCTTGCTTTTTCGAAAACTGAAGTGGAAATGTCACATAAGCAATACAGTTTAGATGCTCGCTTCCCTGATGCCCCCACCCCCTTTTGTGGAACATAAGTATCTAATGCGAAAACCCACTGTGAAATCCCACTGAAAAGGTCCTAGTAGAGTTTGCCACTACGGAGTATTTCAAGGTGACACTCAAAAACCTCAGGGCAAGTAATAACAAGAATGCCCCGGGCCACACAGAATTTTCCATCAGTGAGTGAATCCTTTGCAGCATCATTTCTAACAGCCAAGCTTAGAGGTACAATTCAAAGTAACCCTGCAACACCTCCACTCTCCACTTTGCTAAAGTCTAAAATTACAACTGATTCTCCAAAAGGCAACTCATCACATGTTAGCTTAGCCGACATCCTTTATTTATGAAGGATACAGTGGCATTTTTTTTATATTTGATTTTTGAGGCAGGTCACCATTGAAGTTACAAAGATCTACCTGGTTCTGCCTCCCCACTGCTGGACTTAAAGGCATGCACCACCATGCTCAGAAAACAAGATATTTCTATATAAGCAGAAATATGTGTAGTCAAGAAAAGACCTAAAGGGATCTTGCTATGCTACAAAGAGATGACTGAAGTGCATTCCTATCTAGAATAATATTTATACTCTTATAATTTATATTTGAGCTTGTGCTGACAGTAGAAACCTCAACTGGAACAAAATTATAAGGTTGGTAGAAGACAAAATTTTTAGTTTTAATAGCCCCCAAAGGCCTCCATTTAAAAAACTCTACATTATCAGTCATTAAAAAAACCCAACTCAGTTAAAATGGTCAAAATATTTATACAAGCCCACAAGGAAAAAAAGCACTGTAAGGACATTGTCTCTGCTCTTTGTGCCTTGTAGTTACTCACTGCTTTCATAGGAATGAAAGCAATACAAATCTCTTCCTAAAGAACTGCTAGGTTTAGGACTAATCTTTAATATTTTAAATCCCGTATTTGAAAATTCAGCATTACCCTAAAGGAGTCCGAGTCAAGCATCCCGTTGGGAAGGAGCCAGAGCGTAGCTTCCTGTTGCCTGGGTATTTTATTACATTGACTCATTAAAACTCTTTGTTTGTATTTGCATTTTACTCTTGGGCAGTTCTCCAGCATAGAAGAGTGATAAGCTTGCAGTCTGATCCTACTCGTTATGGCTAATCATAACGGCAATAAGGGAGCTCGTTGTATCATGCCGCTATCTCCAACACACTTTAGTGATTTTCAAATAGAATCCATGCCTTACAATCGCCTTGGAGTGTGCTTTCTCTCCCCCTTCTTTCTTTTCTTACATGGTGAACTCTTGAAATATAAAATAAAAGGCATACAATAAGCTTAGAAAGAACCCTTTATCTAATTAGAAGGTATGATTAAAACTAGAGAAAAGGCTTGCCTCCAAGCTAATGTGTACAGAATGGAGAGCTAAAGAGAGGGAGAGATTGCATGGATATTATTAAAGAGTTAGTTGATCTATGGCTGCCCCACACATCCTTGCTTTGAGACACTTGTCTTAAGATGTTCCACAAAGACTGCCATGTTGTCTAGGGTTGCTCTCCTGAAGACTATGGCTTATATTATAGTTTCGCAGAGCTAATGCTTCAGATTCTAGCATAAGTTACTAATTTTCTTATGTTAATGAAAAACACACATCAGTTCCTTGAAATTCCCCCAAAGCAACATCAGTTGGCCACTAATTGCAATACTTTTGGGGTGGTAAAGAGGGGAAAGGGTGACTCCAACAGAAAGAGTTGAGAATAGGCTCTTTGCCTGTGAGTGGTCCTGTAACTGAAAACACTTGAGACTTGCCCCTCCTGGCCTCAAGTTCTCAGTATTTTTAAGAAATTGGAAGCTCCCAGGGAGCAGGAGAGCACAGTGAATTGATGGAGAGCATTTCTGCACTGGGTGGAGTGGTCCAGTGAATGTTTATTGTTTATGATTATGACAAGCACAAATAATAAACTGGCTTCTCATGAAAATAATTTTTAAAGCAACCATAGAATGTATTATGCTGAAAAATCTGCCCCCCCCCCTATGTTTTTAAGAAAATCACCAGGGGTGTGTGTCTTAGTCAGAGTCTCTATTGCTGTGATAAAAATCCACTTTGATCAAAAAGCAACATGGAGAGGAAAGGGTTATTTTATCTTCCTGCTCTCAGGTTCTATGCCATCACTTACAGAAGTCAGAACTGGAAGTCAAGGGTGGAACCTGGAGTTCAGAAACTGAAGCAGAGGCCATGGGGGAACGCTGCTTACTGTCTTGCTTCTTGAGGTTTGCTCAGCTTAGATGCTTGTAGCCTCCAGGACCACCAGCCTATGGGTGGCACCACACGCCTACATCAATCATCAGTCAAAACAGTGCACTACACGTTTGCCCACAAGCCAATCTGCTGAGACATTTATCTCAGTTGAGGTTCCTTCTTCTCCAATGAGTCTAGCTGACATGTATATTCTCCCCTCCCCCCACTCTCCTTTCTCTCCTTCTCCTGAAACTCATTCATACAGCCTTTCTAGTGCCAGTTATCAATGGAAAATGGGTTTTGCTCACTAAAATATGCCCTATGGTCAAAAAAAACAGAAATCAAACCAAAAGGTTGAAGACCAGATTATACACAATATCTCAAACTTGTGCATATTCAAAACACACGTGCTCTGCAGATATTTTACTAAAATAATTTGCTGTAAAACATGAACCAGGCAGGAAGCCTGTGCACAATGAATTGATTTCCAACTCTTATTTGTGGCTGATTTGAGGTTAGAGAGCATTTCTGCGCAGGGTGGAGTGGTACAGTGAATGTTTATTGCTTAGGATTTAAAAGGTCTATTATTGTGCAGACCCAAGAAGATTCTGCTTTACAAAACTGAGTACCAGGCCAGCAGGCAACTGATTCAAGTGTCAGGAGGTGAGTTGTAACAGCCCTTCCAGGTTAACATAACACATCCCAGAAGTCAGAAGGAATCCTAGCTCAATAAGAGAGAAGATCGAGTTTGTTAATCAGAACTACCGCTAACTCTAATTATAGCCTTCCATTGAATTACAAAAAAGATGGATGCTGTGGCAAAAAAAAAAAAAAAAAAAAAAAAAAAGCAATGTTTTGTATTTTGAATCCTGTATTTCCATGGATTCGTCTTATTATAACTGAAAGTGAGTTTTGGTAGAAAAAAGTCTAATCCCATTAATAGATACAGTCAGTAGCTATCCAATTTCCTGCCTTAACTTTGCGATTTCTAATTCTGTCTGAAGCACTTGTCAGGGAGTCAAGAGCATTGCTGGCTTTGGTGCTGCCAGTCTCATTAGATGTGGGACTTAACACAGTTTCATCTGCCCAAATCAATGGAACGATAGGAATCTACAGATAGCACCCACCAGGAGAATCTTAGAGAAACCATAGACCCTCTCCTCTTTCCAGAAAAATACATGTACATACACAAACAGAACATGTGATATCAAAATGTGGAATGAATCAGTAGAAGAGTGTTCAGGAATCTTAAGTGCAGGGAAAAAAGCTCTTGCCACTGAGCATAAAGACCCGAGTCCTATCTTTGGAAACTGCATGGTAGAAGAAAAGAGCAGACCCCACAAGTTGTTCACTTGTGCACTGTCATACACACAAGCTTCCCTCCAGTCCTGCCAAATAAATACATCAATAAACATAGTGGAAAAAAAAAGAATTAGACATGTAAAACCCTGAACAAGACCACTCAAGCTTTCAAACTATAGCTGTGGTTTCTTGACTATATTCTTCATGGAGATAAAGCATTATAGACATTAGACTGTACTGCATTCCCAGGTCTACTCTCTGACAGATTAAGATGGCTGCCTATCCCTTACTTCATACCAAATGTCTCTACATGACATGGTCAGGTAGAAGTTGCTCTAAGTAATGCATACTCTGCTATATCAAGTACCAATCTGTAATGCCAGAGATAAGACACATCTGTACATATCAGCTAGAGTGTCAAAGAATGTATGTATAGACAGATAATGTCTAAGGCAAGGCCTATGGAGCAGTATCAGTAGGCAATGATGTCACATAGACGCTGCATGCTGTAGTTGGAAGTACACTGTGAAGCCTTCCATCCCCACTGGGTGTGGACATCACAGTCTGTGCAATAGTTCAGTGTGGATGTCACCATTGAGTAACAGCTCCAGGTTTACATCACAGTTATTTTTACCACTGGTTTGAAACATGTCAGCAAAACATTTGTCAATATGTGAAAAGAGACTCCTCTTTCAACTTTTAAAATGACCAGGTAATATATCCAAAACCTTTATAGTAATTTCTGACCCAAAACTATAGAGGTATAATGAGAGTAAAAGGAAAGGTGGGGGTGGGGTAAAAGGATATGGAACTCTAAGGACTTGCTATTCTGAGGTCCCTGAATCCAGTTTCCCTTTGAACTTTTTACCAAACTGTGAATCCACAGGAGTACTTTTCAGTCTCCCCTTTGACCCCCTCCCTGACAAAATAAAAAGAAAGAATAAATAAAACTCAAGGGAACAAACCTATGCCTAATAACAATTTGTGAAAGAAGCAGTAATGCTGAGTCAGCTTGCACCTGCCTGGCATTGGAGCATTGTAATTAATTCCAGCCCTGACATCACCTACCAAGTGACACAGTCACAATACTGCCATTAGTAAGGATACACTGTGAACTGCCAACTCCACCCACACTTTATAGAAAGGCTATGCAATGATAAAACCAAGAAGAGACTTGACATACTTCAAGAGAAACTATACAATGGCCAATAAAAATAAAGAGTTCCCACCTTCACAAACTCCCAAGAACACGCAAATTCACTTCCACTTAAATACCACTACCCACTAGAAATATTCAAAGAGAAAGGCTGGCAATATGAATCATAAGTGTGAAATGAGCAGACCATGATGCCCTGCTCACGCAAACCAAAGTTGAGGACACCTTTGGACTCAACAGCTTCATCATTGTAATATACCCAAATGATTTGTATATATGCATCAAAATTGTTTACAAGCTATTCATAAAAAGTTTCTAATGGCACTGATCATACTAGTCTTAATCGGAAAGAACTTAAATGTTGTTCGAGCAGGAGACCTGAGTTGAGTTTCCAGCACCCATATCAGATGACTCAGAACCACCTATAAATCCAGATATCAGGGCTCTGACAGTGTCTTCTGGCTTCATCAAGTACCCATGCGTGTGATATACACATACACATTCATAAATTAAGTAGATTTTTAATTTTTAAAAAAAAGAACAGAATGGATTAAAAATACTGCAATATAGTCATACAATTGAAAAATTTACCACAAACTACATTTACATTTACATACTATGAAATGGGTAACATCACAAACATTATGTTGGGGGAGGCGGCAGAGCATAACTGTGGGAGTCATTTTCTGTGAATTTCAAGGTCACAAGACAACAAAGGATCGGAAGTTCATGGTTCAGACAGTGTTCTGAAAACCTCAGAGAGCACAGGATAAAAAAAATCGGAGCTACTGTGGATCACCAAAGCAAGGATCAAGTAAAGCACCAGCTAACCATATCAAGTTTTCCTAAGCTAGGATTTTATAGGTTTCTTTTGCTCAGATTTTAGTCCTTAGCCATCAGTGCAAAATGGACTCTCCCACACAAGAGTACACACCTTACAGATGAAAACAAACTTACATGCTTAAGTGCAAAAACTACACCGTCTAGTAAGCATGATATGCATTTCTACCTTATAGACTAGGTCTCCTCATTCACACTTTTCACTTTCTGCAGTTTCTGGTACTCATGGTGAGCCGAGACCTAAAACTATTAATAAAATTTTCCTCAAATAAGGAACTCATAAAGTTTATATTGCATGCAGTCTCAATTGTGTGATAAAACCTCATGCCATCTCATTCCATTCCATATACACATTTTTCTTTTGTCCAGTGTTTCCATGTGGTATATGCTCATGGACATTGGTCATTCAGTAACCACCAAAATTACATCAACTACTGAGACATCACAAAGCTTATGTTCAGGCAACCTGATGCTCTACCACCATTCTGACATCCTCTCTCTTTATCTTGTCATGTATGTGTGGACCCACTCATATCATCACAACAATGATAATGTACTACAAGTAGTATATTTCAAGAGATAAAATGAAACCACATCTATATAACCTTTATAACTGAATTACTGTGATTGGTCTATTATTATATTCTTAGTCATTATCAGTCCTTTATGATGAACGCGTCCATGTTAAAAACCTCATAGGTATATACAAAGTATACATTTTGGGGCTGGAGAAATGGCTCTGCAGTTAAAAACACTGGTTGTTCCTCCAGAGGCTCTGGAGTTTAATTCCAGCATCCTTCTGGCAGCTCACAACCACCTCTAACTCCAGTGCCATGGTATCAGACACCCACTTTTGACTTCCACATGCACTAGGTATGCACATGATGTACAGACCTTCAGACAGGCAAAACCCTCATGTATATAAAATAAAACAATATAAAGCCATGAGCTTTGATGTTATTTCTATGAGCCAAGATTGTATCATTTGACACCACAGATAGTGGCTAGGACTGAACTTGTAAGCATAAAAGTCGCTCATTCAGAAATAAGCTTTAGAGTCATCATTCAGCCAGGACAACTGCTTACCTGATTCCTACGTTCTATGTCCTTAATAATCTCATAGTCAAGGCATCTTCAGCAGGACCCATATGCAACTGTGACTGTATGGCTATATGCTGTGGAGGTATATAATTGCATGATTTATTATACATAGTCCTAAGAACTGAGCAGCCAAGATTATATGATGATTCTGGCCAAGACTGATGTTTCCTGATAGTCGAACAATTTATCTTTCACTGAAGTGGTGGAGAGAACATTTCTGATATAGGTCTAGGGTCAGTCCCCTCCACTGTTCAAACTAACAAATTGCAGCTATTGGGTGGTGGTACTGTGGACCTTGGTGAGCCCAGTAAAGCCAGACAGAGCACAAGCAGCAACTGGCAAAATAACATGCAAGAGTTACCAGTGATTAATCCAAACAGTACACGACAAGAAGAAAAGCACTTTGGTAAACGTTTTTAAAACACAGCTACTTTCCACATAATCAAAGCAATCACGACCTGCCCTGAGCACACAGCACTTCTGGCTGGATGTCAGGAGAGACTGGGGTGCTTGGAGAGGCCCCAGAGTGGTTAATGGGAGAATTAGCACAATTCAGAAAGACATTAATTAGGTCAATCTGCAGTTCTGAAAAACTTTAGCGCCTCTCCAATGCTATTAGTGAATTAATGACCCCAGTTGCTGAACAATAGAGATGAACACAAAAATTTGGATGGTGAAAGCCAACTTTAGAAGTGTCAAGAGATAGCTAACAAAGTTGGAAATTTATAATAAGAATTAAGGTAATTAGGAATTATATGAATTCATATGTTTATGAATTACAAGGACAGACCCTGAGAAAGGGAATCTTTTTTTTTTTTCAAAGAACTCCTCAGCACCAATCTTACAGCCAAAATGAAAAGAAAGAAAGTGCAGTTTCAGTGTGACTAGACCTTGTGACATCTCTAAAGAAGGAAGTTTTCCTCACATAGAAAGCTTAGGTTGGCTCAATAGTGCATGGAGCTAAACAGTATTCCAATCATTTTTATATTATTTATTCACTTTTTGACATGTTCTTACTCTGAGGCCCAGGGTAGCCATATCTATGTGGCCAAGCTCAGCAATCCTCCTGCCGCCATCTCCTATGTGCTAGAATTATGAGTTGGAGCCACCAAACTCAATTAATTTTCTGATTTTTAAAAATTAAATTAGTTCCAACACAGAACCACCCACATCAATATAGAGTGTTAAGTCTTAGCAGGATCTTTTGGGGCCTTCCCCAGTGCCTTAAAAGGAATGTCTTGTCTTAATTCCAAGGTCATTCCTAAGCTGCTGTTTCTGCCTCTTGATACTTGGCTCCTGTTCTGTACTTTCTATGAAGCAATGCTGGCTAGGTGTGGTAGCACAAGCCATTAGTTCCAAGGCTCATGGATCTCTGTGAATTCAGAGGAGCCTGATCTACAGAGCAAGTTCCAGAATGGCCGGTATATAAAGAGAAACCCTGTCTCAAACAAGCAAGCAAGCAAGCAAGCAGACAAAGCAAAAGGACAAAGCTGTCCTTTCCAGCCACCAAAATGAGCTGGGGAGTCTACAGTACCCTCTCTAGGGTGTGGAACACAAGACCACAGCCTTTACTATGTTCCCCATGCTTATAATCCATGTGCCAGAGATGATGATTGTCAGTGGTACTGGTGCACAATTACATAATTTGCCATGCTACTTATTTCAAAATATAAGAGAGCATAATCAGCAAATTCTTCTACAGAAAAAAATTATGTAGCAATAAATATTTAACCAAATAGCAAGACTTGGTGCTCACCTTTTAATTTAAAAATATTAATAACTAATTCAGATTGTACTTTCTTTTATTGTGTTATAAAATCAGCATTTAGTTCTTGATGTGTTATAACTAGGGGGAAAAAAGAACAATGAATTCTTTTCCAGAATAACTGTCAAGTCATCAAAAACTGGATCTTTTATGAATAACAATTGTGTTGAGTGCCTTGAATTTCTTGTGCTGGTTTTCCATCATTTTCAAATCTGCTTGTAAGGTTGGTTTTTTTTTTGTTTTTTTTTTTTTTTTGTTTTTAATGTGGGATTTTATGTGATTAAGAAAGACAGCATTTCATAATCTTGAATACACAAGACAGCACTGACATTTCTGTGAGGGCTAAGACAACATAATCTGGGATCTGCAGGGACACAGGTTCAAGACATGTGGTGACATCCTCTAGATTTGTAGTCAGGCTTCCAGCAACAGCTTGCACAAAAGATTCTAGATTTATCAGATAATGCTATCTAAAGAGCACAGTTCTTTCCTAGCAGTAAAGCTGATGGGGTCTCATGGTGGGCACAGATAATAAGGAACCTCGAGTGGCAACTGGGGACTGCTCAAGACCAAGAGTTTTGAAGTCAACTGTGGGGTTCTGCTCCATGAGCATCTGAGGATGCTCCACTGGGGGGAAAGAAAGGTCAGAAATAAGAAAAGGTGAGTTTTGATCCTCTCAATACACTAGTCATATACTAATATGGAAATGCATCAGCTTGTTGGGATGGCTTGTGTAGTTTTGCTTATCCTGGACACCAAAGCATGGTATCTGCAAAATAAAGGGAACGTTCTCCGTCAGCCTCACACAGTTCTCCAGAATCAGTGGACAATAGGCACAGACTAAACAGGAGAAATGATATATATTAATGTGCATGGGGAAATAAATACTACAGGTTAAAGGTCATACACAAGTTATAAGAGTACCTAATGGACCAGAAGGTTGAGGCTTAACTGTGATTTCCTCAGCTTTAGAAAGATAGAGAGAAGCCTGGATAGGGAGGGCCTGGGGTGTGCTGTTCAAGCGCTCCCTGACTGGGCTGTCTTGTCTGGCTTCAGTAAGAAAAGATGTACCTAGTCTTGTGGTAACTTGAAGTTCCAGGATGGGTTGCTACCCCTTCATAGAGACTGAGGGGGATGGGTAGTGTGAGGGAAGAACTAGGGCTGCAAACATGATATAAAGTGAATAAATAAATAGATAAATAAATAATTTTAAAAAGAAATGTAGAATGACTGCTTACCCCATGCCAGATAATTTCTAAACATTTTCCAAATATTTTGCTATTCAATCCTTACTATAAACTAAAGAAAAGGAAACTACCATTCAAGATACTATCCAATAACCATAATACTAACAGTGACTAATAAACTCAATGGATACTTAAGTCTTCTTTCAGCCCTCCAGCCCTCCTGCCATACCAGTGGTTAACAGGATCAATAATAACCACATTTCCTATATGATAAAACCAGAATTAAGGGGTTAAATCTAATGTGTCCACCTAGAAAAGGAAGGTTTGGGATTTGAACTCATATCTGTCTGATTCCAAAGCATTACTTTCCTACTCACAGGACACACAATGTTCTCTCCCATTGGAATGATCAGTTCTGTAAAAAAAGGCTTTTGTGGCCACTAAGATGCTGAGTGGAGAGTTGTTATTGCTATGAGAGATGGCCATGCTAAACAGTCAAACCATATCCTTTACGAACAATGTGACTTTGGGAGGCAGGCATCTTCAAGGTCGCCTCTTGCCAACAATCTCTAAACTCTCTTCCTCAGGCCTCATGAATTTATAATCCAGTGTAAATTCCGCCAGTCCCATAAATCTGGCATTGCAGTTACTTTAGCTATCTAATCACTCACCAAATATACTGAGACATTCTTATTTTCTCTCTTTTACCCATGTTCAACCTAAGCTCTCCTTTTATTCTCAGCTGAAATCTAATTATCTCTTTAAAAAAAAGTAGAAGTTGTGACACTTACTACAATACCTGCAGGAGGCACCCCAGTGCACATATGCTCATGTCTGTCTACAGACTCTTGTCTCTCAGCAATGGTATAGCATATAGTTCTTACTACCCCACCTTAAGCTCCAGATGGACCATGCTACTAGCCCCCACCCAGAGAATATTGGATCCACAGATTAAAAACACAGACACACATATAGCTCAATTTCAACCTGCCTTATTAGCTCAATTGATGGGTGCTTCTAAGCTTCTGCAGCTAGGGTGCCCTTCCCAGTACACTTAGCCCAGCACCTCTTAATCTGCCCTTAGCTTGTTGTCCAAGGTTACCTTCTCCTTGTTCAACAACCGCAAATGGCCCTCAGATTAGTTACATTTCTAATCTGCCACCTGGGGAAGTGGTCACCTTTTCTCCCTCCAAAGCATGGCGAAATCTGCCTTTCTCTTCCTGGGTCTCTAAGCCTGCCTGCAGGGACTTGCAAGTCCCCCCTCTTTCCTTCCACCCAACAACTAGCCCCTGGCATCATTAGTGATAGATCAAGAACCAATCAGGGAACAGGATCTTAGCACCAAAACCGCCCCCTTCACAATACCAAGTCCAAGGAAGGCCTATGTGTCAGAAAGCCAGCAGCCAAGTGTCCTCCCTATAAAGATGTTGTCAAATGGTGCTGAACACAAGATGCAAAGGCTGCCAGTGGAGTGGGACTACTGGGGAGTGGAACCAGAAGGAAGCAAGGAGAAACAATGAGAAAGCAGAAAACGGGTGGTGGGAGACTTCTGTGACAGGTGTTATGTCCCATGTAGTCTAGACTGGATTAGAATTTTATATGGCCATATGGTCCCACAACTTCTGCTTTGCCACAATTAACCAGGATAGATCTCCTTCAAAAACACAAAGAACCCCTGTAGAGATCAGTTTTCCCTGTTCTGTGTTGAGAGCTGACATCTTCCTGCCTGCTTGTACTTTTAACTTGAACCTTGAATACAAGTTACCTTAAAGTACCTTTAACTTGTACTTCAATGTTAGTTGGCACTTTTATATCTCCTTTGATGAATTTTAATTATGCATATGTCTGTCTCCCATCTTTCCTTCAGATGAGGTACAGTCATCTTTCTCTCTTAGCACCCAGTGGATCCTGGCACACATCAGAGTTTTAAATGGACCATGTAGGACTATATTAATGATATCCCATAATAGGTTTGTTTTCACTACAATCAATGCACTTAGGTGTCTGCTCTAAAAGGTTACAAAAAAAAAAGAAATGGAGGTAGTTGTGTCTAGCTTGTCTCTGCACACTGTGCACCCCTTTGTGTCATAGAGACCTGTCACACTTCCCCCACACAAACCAGCCCCTTTACATTTAGCTAAGGTTAGTATATAGTGCTTTCCCATAGAACTGGAGTCATAAAATGTAACTCTTCAAAATGTAATAGTTCAATATATAAGGGTTCACAACCTTTTGAACTGGATCGATACTAACCACATTTCCTATATGAGAAAACCAGGCTTAAGGGGATTAGCTGGCATATCCAAGGTATCCAGCTAGAAATGGAAGAGTTGGGATTTGATCTGTTTAATTCCAAACCCTTCAAAATGTAAGAGTTCAATAAGTAGTTATGAGGAACATGCAATGTGGGAGGAGACTAGGTCCTCCTAAAATGTCAAACCCAAGAGTTCTCCAGAAGTCCACATAGAAAACAACTGGTTCCAAATAGGACACTACTAAGAAGTAGTGGAGTCTCTGGGAAGCAGGCATACTACAAAAACAACTCAGCTAATGGCTTGGGTCTTTGATGAGATTGTGATGATAGAGTCTCTTCTTCCTCTCTTTTAATCTCCAACTACATGATGCACTGGCTCACCACACACCCAAGGCAATGAGGAAACCCAGTCATGGACAAAGACTCAGAAACTGCAAGCCCAAGTAAACCCTTCCTATTTGGCAGCTAGTTGTGTTAGACATTGGTTATAGTCACTGCAAGCTGACAGACATATCTATAAAGCTACGAGAGAAACAAGAAGAAAATTTTTATTTTGTTAAACTACTGGAATTGTTGAGATCATCTGATAGAGCAGTTGATTAATTAGAAAAGTAAAATGAATTTTAAAGACCCTTCTATTGGATTTCATTTCTTCTAGCCTTTTGTAATTCTGTTATCAATATCGAATAGTTGATTGACAGATTTCTTAACCATTATATATTTAAATGTCATGGAGGGTTCTTTATATTTTTTTAGATATATTCTCATGTTATATTTTCTTGATATTTTCTAGAATGTTGTAAAGGGAAGTTTTGAAGCTGAGTTTGGTGGTCTATGCTTACAATCTCAATACTGAGGTAGAAGATATTCCAAGTCTGAGGTAGAAGGGTTGTTACAAATCTGAGACAAAGATAAAGAGTGAGAACCTATCTCCACATGAAACCAGAATCAAAGGGGAGGTGGTGAAAACAATGATTTTTCTGAACTTGACTCAAGTCCTGAGGCCTTCACTGGCTAGTGGATAGTTAAGATTACCTGACTCAAGGTGATCTGGGATACTAACCATTCCTGGATGCCAATATGATAGAAGCAAGCTTTCCTGGCATCTGAACCTAGAACCATTGATTCACCAAGTAGAATGTATATATTGGCTGCCCCACCCTAACCCATCCCACTCCTGGTCATGTTTGATTTATTTATTTTTTTTTATTTATTTTTTTACTCAACCAAATACAACTTATGAAGGATTTCACATGGGCTCTACAAAACAATTTTGTAACAGATGATCAGAAAACAACTTATAAAAGTTTGGCTTTTAAGCTAGATGGTGTAGTTCAACTAAGTAAGCAGTAACCATGGTGACCCTGTGTGATGCTTCTTTGTGAAACTGAAACTTCTGAATTAATAGATTAACTAAGTTCATCAGATCTTTCTCATGCTTTGGCCTGAGTTTGGATCCCACAGGTAACTAGGAACAAGGCCAGCCCCTACTCGGTTCTCATAGAAGATATAACAAATGGTCCTTAGCTTAAGAATCAGAGGAATAGGATTCACAGATGTCACAGGGTAGAGAATGATTTCATGTGACTCAAGCACACAGCTGTTTTGTTAAAGGGACAGAGGATCTGCTGTCACTCAAGAACTCTGAGCTAGCCCCCTTCTGTCATCTGTTCATTTGGCTTTTATTTTTGTGGACAGGGTCTCTCTATGTGGCAGGACTGTCCTGCAGCTTGCTATATAAACCCAACTGGCCTAGAATCACAGCAATCCACTTGCTCCTGCCTCTAAAGGTGTGCACCACTATGCCTGGCTCCCGACATAGAGAGTCGCGTCCCTGACAGTTCTGAAGAATGAAAAAGGAAGCCAATCCTATTGAAAGCCACCAGAGATGAATATTTCTAACTTTTGATTTATTTCCATGTTTTGTTTCTAATAATATACCATTTTACATTATATTCTTGATATTTTAAATTAAGTAGAGCAGTAAAAATCCTCAAGACTATTAGAAATATAAGTGCATACACACATATATTTCAGGCTCTAATTTAATAATACCTGGTTAATATTAAAATGCACTTTATAACCCTTCAATGATAGGTTTATCATATATTCACCTTAACTAGTGGAGAGTCAGATAACAAAATGATATAAGCCAGAATGTTACTCTCAAAAGCATTTAATTTGACACAAATTTTATCAAAAAAAGGATAATTGTATATACCATAGAAAACACAATATACAAAGATATTCTAAGATATACAATATCACTGAAGAATTAAGACACAAATTTCCCAATGTTTCCTATAAGTAGAAGGATGTCTCTTAACAAAGAGTTGGATAGAGAGTAGTAAGGTCGCATGAGTCATCACTGAGTCTAAGCACAAGGCCTTAAGGTTTCTCAAAAGAAGCAGAATAGTAATACTTTAAAGAAGGCACATATTAAGAATACCAAATTCAGTGATCTGGAGAGATAGCTCAGTGGTTAGGAGCACTAGCTCTTCTTCCAGAGGACCTGAGTTCAGTTTCAAGCAACTACATGGTGACTCACAGCTGTCTGTGACTCCATTTATAGATTTGACATCATCACACAGACATATGTGCAGGCAAGACAGGAATGCACATGAAATAAAAATAAACCTTAAAAAAGAATAGCAAATTAATACATAAACATGTATTATAGATGCAAAAGCAAAATAAATCAAGTAAGTTACAATGGAGATTCATGGAATCACGACATTTTACTAACTGGACCTATATCTACAACTCTTCCAACTTTGGGGGAGCTAATTACTTTATTTGGTCTATCAAAGCACTGTTCACAGCACACTCACTAAAAGTTTGTGGGAAGAGGGAGTTTTCAGGCACAAAAGCAGTATGTGTATATAATAGCTTTTTGTTTTATGATGTTTTTGTTTGTTTGTTTGTTGTTTTGTTTGCTATTTACAATTTAACAACAGTCCAAAAGGCCTTGGGTGAATCATGAATTACTAATAATAAATTGGATAAAGAAGTCAAATTATATGTTGAGAAGTTATTCAGAGGTCTGTAACTATAATTCTGGGTAAAATGCTAGGTAAACATATACAAGATAAAAGATAACATTCAAAATAAGAAGTTGACCCAAGTTCACCCACATGGTCACTACTTCTCAACTGCTTTCCTGAGCATCTGATTCTTCTACATGGATGTAGATACAAATTCCCTCAGTGTAATTATAAACACAGTAGGTTAATGTTTTCAGTCATGTAAAACAATAGTTCCAAAAATCGGTAGTAGAAAAGGGGGTTACTCAAGACATGGGGGTTACAGGAGTCAACTAAACACACCAGATCCCTGCTCTCTTTGGGAACTTTTCAGTTGAAAGGAGGCACTTATGAATGAAGGTAATAATCCAATAAAAAAGATGCAGCCCATGTCATGTAATGACACAAACCACAAGGAGAGACAGGCACAGAAGGCAGGAATAGAGGTAAAAGGGAATGTGTTGTTGTAACTAAGCGCAAAAGATATTTTTTTCAAGATGAGCTGACCTTTGAGCAGAGATGGGAGAGGTGACAGAGCTATGTGACTGTCAGCCAGAAAGCCCCTTCCAGGCAGAGGCAGCTCACAGGCCCTGAGGTGGCGACATGCCTGTCTGTCATGGTTTATGAATGGTAAAGGTAAAAGTTAAGCACGGAATGAGGAAATTGAAGAAAATGAGGCCGGAGAAGCATCTGGGGAAGACCCCATGGAGGTTTTACATCTGGAAGCTTTACAGCAATCCTCCTTTGAAGAGGAGAAGCCTATTTCTTCCCTCCTAAAATGAGTGTCAGATTTAAAAACTTGGCTCATGAACCTGACAGAGGGGTGCTATGTAACTTCCAACATTAGATTACTAAAAAAGACAGCTTCTACCTTCCTGATCTCTTGAAATGTCATTTATATTCTAGAGAAGTCCAGATACTTTATTGTGAAAACACCTAAGCAGTCATTACCGGGAGAGAGAGAGAGACAGAGACAGAGAAACACAGAGAGAAACAGAGAGAGTGTCAGAGAGACAGAGAGAGTGTCAGAGAGACAGAGACAGAGACAGAGAGACACAGAGAAAGACAGAGAGGGTGTCAGAGAGACAGAGACAGGGACAGAGACAGAGAGACAGAAACAGAGACGGAGAGAGGCCAGTGAGGCTTCTACCAAGAACCAGAACTCACATACCAACTGTGGGAATCAAGCTAAATTCACTTGACTTTCTCAAAACATCACCCTGGCTACTCGCTCTGTGAATACACTGTAGCAGGAAGCTGGGATGGTGGTAATTGCAGGAATCCAGACAGAGGAATGCACTGGCTGTTCTAAGAGCAGTGGTAATTGAGGAAGTGTTTAAGTTGTAGATAAATCTGAAAGGAGACAGCTGACAATGTTTGCTAATACACTGGGTGAGGGAGCATGACAGACAGAGAGGACCAAGGCAAGAGTTCCTCCAAGGATTTTTAGCCTGAGCATCCGTTAGAAACTGGATTAGTATTAACAATGTTAACTAGGGTATGGCAGGCTTGGTCGTCTATCTCTGAATGTGGCAAAATGTAGACGTCTACTAAGCATCCAAAGTGGGGATGCTAAGAAGGCAAATTTGTTATGGAGCTTCAAGTTCAGAGGAAAGATGAGTTACAGTCTCCGGTGAACTGGAGTAACTAATGAGTAATGAAGGAAGACAGGAGAGGCAGCCCTGGGGGCTGGGCCCAAACCATATTTTGATGTCTAAAAGAAACTGTGACAGAAGACAGAACAAGAGTACGTGATTGTGTAGGGGAAGAGCAGGACGGAACACCGTCCCGCAAACCACTCAAGACAAGATTCAAAAATAGAGCAATTAACAAGATCAAACAGTAGCTGAGTGAAAGGGAGACTGGAAGTCTGTTATTGGATTTAAAATCTGTTTCTTTGATGAGCATTTCCATTAGCGGGATGGACACTGAAGCTGGGATGAGCAAAGAATGGGAGGTTACGTTGTGTATGACAACCCCCAGAGAAACACCAAGGGGACAAAATACATTTTGGAAGAATTGTTAAAGTAATTAAAATACCACACTAAAAAATATTAATTTAGTGTTGAAGGGATTAATAAAAAAATAGAAGAACAAGTAGATACTAAACATACATAAAAGTCTGAGAAAGCAAAAGTACATCCAACTATAGCAACAGCAGTAGTACATGTGAAAGATTTCAACAGCCAAATTAAAATGCAAAGACTCTCAACCTAGATTTTTCTAAAAGGTTCAGTTGTTTATAGGAGATGAATTGGAGTCACATGTAAATGATATGATTTACTGTGCTGACAATAAACATATATATATGTATGTATGTGTGTATATATATATATATATATATATATATATATATATTATATTAATATCAAATGAAACAAATTAATACAATATATGTTTTCAGATACTGGAGAAGTTTAATTTTTAAAGAGTATCAAATAATCAAGGAACTAACATAAGTATGAATACATACATATCAACTACAGCATCACTCAAAAAACTGTGGCAGGAACTGAAGAGCAAAATGGACAACTGAACAACAAGAGCTAAAGACTTAAATATTTTACTTTCAACAATGGATTAAAAGGCACAGAAAGCAAATTTCTAAGGAAATAAAAGATTTCAACAATGCTATTGATCCTACGGGATCCCCCACCCCATCATCAGGACTATCACATTCTACTGCATGTTCTTCACAAATGCACACGGCACTTTCTCCAGGATGAATTTGGACCATTATTTCAAAAGACACAATACAAAGGACCTTAATTCACTATAACTCAGTGATGGAGTGTCTGCCTTGTATGTATAAGAGCCTAACTATAATTCCAAACACCACACAGACACCA
This sequence comes from Mus musculus, assembly GCF_000001635.26. Taxonomy (NCBI): domain Eukaryota; kingdom Metazoa; phylum Chordata; class Mammalia; order Rodentia; family Muridae; genus Mus; species Mus musculus. The sequence continues at coordinate 61,069,660 of NC_000068.7, read as the reverse complement.
CCAGCCAAAGGGCATAATTCAAAATGCTGAAATACAAACTGGTCAAAATTCCTAAAGTCTAAGCATACTGAAAAGTCAAAATCTGAAAATAATAATTGTACAAACATAACTGGAAGCAATACTTTGAAAAAAGTTAATTGGAGATAAGAATAAAGCTCAGTGGTTAAGTGCTTGCCTAGCACATACAAGGCTCTAGGTTTGGTCTCCAGCAGTACACACACACACACATACACACACACACATACACACACACACACACACACACACACACACACACACACACAAATACTTATCTACAGTATTTTTAAAGGATACATTTGAAAAGCTAAAGACTTGGTAGACTACTTTGCACAATAAAATGGGAAATAACAACATATGTTTTGTAAGCATAAATAGATATACCAATAACAGTTACATAATAGTTTTGAACAGATTATATTCAATAAAGGGATAGTCCAAAAAGTTAAAAGTTTACATGTATAACTCTGTGGCTGGTAATTAAATATGTGTAGTGTTATAACTACCACCATCAAAATTCAATGATAGAAATGAATTTTCACAATATTGTTTTTTTAATTATAATATGAAAAATGTTATTTTCAATTTTAAAAAGTAAATGAAAATCACAACAGGTAACCATCTCCTATTCAGTCTCTCAAAGAGCCAGGATCTTGAGGAACTGCATAGTCTATGTGTGCAGATGCACCAAAAAGAGTGTCTTGTCATTTATTATGGGCCTTCCAGTGACTTGCCTTATACTCTCGATACTTACATGCAAGTTCAAAACCCATGATACTACTCTTATGCTGAGCCAGATCTATAAATAATGCATGAAATAAATTTCAAATCTTTAAAAGTCTTAATAAAATGTATACTCTTAGTATTGAAAATGACAAGATGAAATACATGGTAAAGAAAATTATAAAATGTAACAGTGAGGATTTAAAATAATGCAGGTAGAGCTAGGGAGGTAGCACAGTGCTGGAGGACCTGCCTCGCATTAATGAAGCCCTGGGTTCAATTCCCAGTGCTGCCAAAACAAACAAACACACAAACGAGTATGTTAATAAAGCCAGGGAATTGAGTGATAAAAATCTAAAGAAAAAACTCATAAAGGAAAAGATGAACACATAAAAAGCATTCTGTAGACAGATGGTGGTGGGTAATCACATGAGGCAGTCTGAAGAGCTGGCTCAACATCTACCATTAATTGTGACTTCGAGTTTCAGGTTATGAGGAATGGCCACTGCTTCCTTTGAGATGCAATCCATATCCATCTTTGTACATGGCAGAGATGCACTTCATGCACTCAGGCTCACACCACACTCTCTTTTGGAAACGCCCTCAAAGACACAGCCCAGTTTTTAGGCATTCATTCACCAGATACGCTGCAGCTATGTGACATGCAACCAAAATCACATTAATCCCTTCAGAGGATTTGGCTCTCTGTCGCTCTCACATGACTTTTCAGTCCCATAATAGGTGCTACTGGTCTCAAGATTTCAACATTCAACACTTCAAGCTTTGGGGATAATGGCATTGGCCTTTAAAACATTTTGGAATCTCAATCTTGTGGTGCATGGGGATTTCAACATTTGGTAGTATGGTGTTGAGACTGTAATTTTTAGAGTTGGCACCACTCTAGAATAAACTACATACTAGGCTGCTATTGGGCAAGCCTCAACATGCTTAAAATAAGGATCAAAAAATATAAAAATGCTCTCCAACTATTTTGTTGTGCAATCAGAAGCCAATAACAGAACTGCACAGAGAATCCAAAATGTGTATAAAGTAATTAAGACATGCTTACATAAGCAATAGATCAGGAGGAACAATACAGGAAATGTCATAGAAATATTTCAAGGTGAAGGGAAACTAGAGAACCTCATACCAAAACGTTTGTGGCATAGATTCACAGTGCACAGAAGGCAAGTTACCCTATAAAAGTAGATTGCAAACCACTAATGTAACTTTCTACTTGAAGACACCACAGAGGGAGAAAAAACTAAACATAAAGAGGGGAAGGGAGGGAGGGAAGGAGAGAGGCAAGGAAAAGAGAAAGGAGGGTGGAGGGAGACCAAATTAGAGAAGATACCAAGGAAATAAAAACAGGAAAAATAATAAAAATAATAAACTCTAAGGTTGATCATTGGAAAGAGCAATATATTTGACATGAACAATTTCTAGAAAGATTTGAAAACAGAACTCAAGAAAAAATAAAAACTCTGACTGGGATTATAATAGTTAAGTTTAATTAGTAATAAAAGAATGTTGAGAAAGAGAGAAGGTAGAGATGACTTCAGTAGGAAGCTTTACATACATTTAAAGAATTCACACTAAATCCTATACAAGCTCTTTCAAAGAATTGAAGAAGAAATGCTTGTGTCATCTTACCAAGTCTGTGTTACCGTAATTTGAAATTTAGACAAGGTCATCACAAGAAAAGTACAGAACAATGTCTCATAAACCTAAACACAAAATTCTCATCAGTATGAAAGTAGCTACTCCTAAAAAGTCCTATACACCATAACTGTGATGTAGGAACTCATGGGTGGAGTTTAGTAATAAAGAATACTACCTAGAATAAGGCCATAATTTCAATATCCAAGACAGAAAATTAATAATGCACAACAACTATGAATCAAAAAGCCAAAGGTACACACAATCATCATGAAAGATGAAGACACAACTGGCAAAATTCAGCGCTACTTCCTCATTTGGAAAAGTATTCTATATGCTAGAAATATGTGGAAAATCTCTCAACCTGATTCAATATAGGTATATACATGGGTTGGGGCACAACATAGCACTTAATTCTGAAAAACTAAAAACATTCCCCCTAAAATGAAGAGCAAAACCAACAAAAAATGAGTTCCCTTACTATTTCCAAAAATGGTAGAGATTGTAGCCAGAGTAATCAAGCAAGAAAAGTCAAAGATATTCTACCTGGGAAGACAGAAGTAAAATTATCTCTTATTTGAGAATAACATAATCCTGCACACAGACCTTAAGGTTCATATATAGAAAATGTTCATAAACCCATAAAAAACAGTCTATTAGAACAAACAAGCAAGTCCTGCCAAGGTGCAGAACCAGGACCCATGTGCAATGATTAACAGCGTCTCTACACAAGTACTGAAGGAAATGAAAATCATGACGCACCCACCTTCAAAGTAGCACTAAGAATAATAATAACAAAGAAAATTTCAGCAAATGAAAAGATATCCTATATCCATGGATTTCATGTTTCTGCCATATGAGATCCCCTGATCTACAGATTGACTGTAAGAACAGTCAAGTCTCAGCTGGTTTCTTTTCAGATATTTATGAACTGATACTAAAAGACATGAAAGGTAAGAGAGCTACAATAATCAAAATAATCTTGGCGGGGGTCAGGGAAAACATCTTAGCAGTCCTTTGTCGGCCACTCTTTAGGAGTAGCTACATCTGGTAATCAGAGCTGAGGTGCTCGAAGCTCATGAAAAGCCCTCTTATCACAGAGTAAGCAATCGGTTCTACAGGGCAGGAGGAAGAAAGGGCGGAGGAGGAGGGAGGAGGAAGAGGAGGAGGAGGAGGGGGAAGGGGAGGTGGAAGAGGAAGTAATAGTAGTAGTAGCAGTAGTAGTAGTAGAAGTAGTTGTTGTTGTTATAATTGTACTCATAGTAGTAAGGGCTAAGGAGATGGCTCAGTGGGTAAAGTAAGTGCAGCTACCCAAATGAAAAACCAGAGTTCAGATCCCCTGTTTCAACCACATTGCTTCTTCATTTATTTATTTATTTATTTATTTATTTATTTATTTATATGAGATACTTTCTTTATTTACATTTTAAATGTTATCCCCCTTCCTAGTTTCCCCTCCAAAACCCCCATACCCTCCCTCCCCTCCCCCTGATCACCAACCCACCCACTCCTGCTTTCTGGCCCAGGCATTCCCCTGTACTGGGACATATGACCTTCACAGGACCATGGGCCTCTCCTCCCATTGATGACTGACTAGGCCATCCTCTGCTACATATGCAGCTAGAGCCATGAGTCCCACCATGTGTTTTCTTTGGTTGGTGGTTTAGTCCCTGGGAGCTCTGGAGTTACTGGTTAGTTTACATTGTTGTTCCTCCTATGTGGCTGCAAACCCCTTCAGCTCCTTGGGTACTTTCTCTAGCTCTTTCATTGGGAACCATGTGCTCCATCCAGTGGATGGGTGCGAGCATTCACTTCTGTATTTGTCAGGCACTGGCAGAGCCTCTCAGGAGACAGCTATATCAGGCTCCTGTCAGCAAGCACTTGTTGGCATCCATAATAGTATCTGGCTTTGGGGGTTGTTTACAGGATGGATCCCCAGGTGGGGCAGTCTCTAGATGGTCATCCCTTTAGTCTCTGCTTCACACTTTTTCTCTGTAACTCCTTCCATAGGTATTTTGTTTCCCCTTCTAATAAGGATCTGAGTATCCACATTTTGGTCTTCCTTCTTGATTTTCGTGTGTTTTGTGAATTGTATCTTTGGTATTCCAAGCTTCTGGGTTAATATCCACTTATCAGTGAGTGCATATCATGTGTGTTCTTTTGTGATTGGGTTATCTCACCTCAGGATGCTATCCTCCAGATCCATCCATTTGCCTAAGAATTTCATAAATTCATTGTTTTTAATAGTACTCCATTGTGTAAGTGTACAACATTTTCTGTATCCATTCCTCTGTTGAGGGACATCTGAGTAGTTTACAGCTTCTGGCTATTATAAGTAAGGCTGCTATGAACATGCTGGAGCATCTTCTGGGTATATGGCCAGGAGAGGTATTGAGGGATCCTCCGGTAGTACTATGTCCAATTTTCTGAGGAGCCACCAAACTGATTTCCAGAGTGGTTGCACCAGCTTGCAATCCCATCAGCAATGAAGGAATGTTCCTCTTTCTCCACATCCTTGCCAGCATCAGTTGTCACCTGAATTTTTTATCTGAGCCATTCTGACTGGTGTGAGGTGGAATCTCGGGATTGTTTTGACTTGCTTTTCCCTGATGACTAAGTATGTTGAAAATTTTTTTAGGTGCTTCTCCGCCATTCGGTATTCTTCAGTTGAGAATTCTTTGTTTAGCTCTGTACCCCATTTTTAATAGGATTATTTGGTCTTCTGGAGTCTAACTTCTTGAGTTCTTTGTATATATTGGATATTAGCCCTCTATCAGATTTAGAATTGGTAAAGATCTCTTCCCAATCTGTTGGTGGCCTTTTTGTCTTATTGACACTGTCCTTTGCCTTACAGAAGCTTTGCAATTTTATGAGGTCCTATTTGTCAATTCTTGATCTTATAGCACAAGCCATTGCAGTTCTGTTCAGGAATCTTTTCCCTGTGCCCATATCTTTGAGGCTTTTCCCCACTTTCTCCTCTATACATTTCAGAGTCTCTGGTTTTATGTGGAGTTCCTTGATCCACTTAGACTTGAGCTTTGTACAAGGAGATAAGAATGGATCAATTTACATTCTTCTACATGCTAACTGCCAGTTGAGCCAGTACCATTTGTTGAAGATGTTGTCTTCTTTCCACTGGATGGTTTTAGCTCCTTTGTTAAAGATCAAGTGACCATAAGTATGTGGATTCATTTCTGGGTCTTCAATTCTATTCCATTGATCTACCTGTCTATAACAGTACCATGCAGTTTTTATCACTATTGCTCTGTAGCACAGTTTGAGGTCAGGAATGGTGATACCACCAGAGATTCTTTTATTGTTAAGAATAGTTTTGCTATCCTAGTTTTTTGTTATTCCAGATGAATTTTCAAATTGCTCTGTTTAACTCGGTGAAGAATTGAGTTGGAATTTTGATGGTAGATTGCTTTTGGCAAGATAGCCGTTTTTACTATATTGATCCTGCCAATCCATGAGCATGGGAGATCATTCCATCTTCTGAGAGTTTCTTTGATTTCTTTCTTCAGAGACTTGAAGTTCTTATACAGATCTTTCACTTACATAGTTAGAGCCACACCAAAGTATTTTATATAATTTGTGACTATTGTAAAGGGTGTTGTTTCCCTAATTTATTTCTCAGCCTGTGTATCCTTTGTGTAGAGAAGGGCTACTGATTTGCTTGAGTTAATTTTTATATCCAGCTACTGTCCTGAAGCTGTTTATCAGGTTTAGGAGTTCTCTGGTGGAATTTTTGGGGTCACTTATGTTTATTATCATATCATCTGCAAATAGTAATATTTTTACTTCTTCCTTTCCAATTTGTATCCCTTTAATCTCCTTTTGTTGTCTAATTTCTCTGGCTAGGACTTCAAGTACTATATTGAATACGTAGGGAGAGAGTGGGCAGCCATGTCTAGTCCCTGATTTTAGTGGGATTGCTTCAAGTTTCTCTCCGTATCATTTGATGCTGCTGCTTTTCTTTTCCCCTTTTCTTTTTGTCATCTCATTAGATGAACACCGAAATTCATTCTGTAACTTGGCTATTGGGAATAACTTAAGAAGTTTTTCTTTCTGTTTTAATATGGGATGCCAGGAAAGGGACAGGAACAATAGTTTGTCTTGGTCTTTGTGGAGGGAGCTTTGGGGTGTTTGTTTGCAGTGGTAGAAATCAGTCACAAGGGCCTTAGCACCTTATTTTCTTAAAGCCCAGCCCAGTGACACAAATCTGTAATCCCGGTGCTGGAGAGACAGAGTCAGGGAGCTCCCAGAGTTTACTGACCAGCTAGTTCCAGGTTCAGTGAGAGGTCCTGTCCCCAAAATAAGGTGGAGATCAATAGAAGCCACCTAATGCTGACTTCTGGCCTCCACATCTGCACAAATGGGAGCGCACACACACACACACACACACACACACACACACACACACACACATATTGCATAGCCCACTTGGTAACAGATTTAGGCATCCTATCTTGAAAAGCATCTTAGGCATGCGCCCCCTGATCACATTTCAGAAAGCACAGATAGAAGTTCACGGGCAGAACCACAGAACACATCACCAATGATGTATTCAGTATGGGAGGGCCTTCTGGTAGAAAGAGGGCAAAAGAGTAACAGGATTTTAGGAGAAGTTGTATCTGGTCATTAACCCCACTGTTTTAAGTTTAAAGTTTATAGGAGATCCATTTAGATAGCAATTTTTTCAATGCTTAGCCACACCTCTTACATAAAACCTTGTTTTCTGGGATGCATGTTTTGCTGTTATGATTCCTATTTTGACCTTTGAAGAAACCGATGGGGATTTGTGGGGACCAAACTCCTCCCCTTGTCCCGCTGCCACCACTTGAACACATTTCTGAAACAGTAAATATGTCACTCTCTAACTGCCTGTCCCATCCTGCAGCTCTTTCACAGCTGCTTCCTAGTGCCTGGCTTCTGACCCCAGCCTGCCCTGGCCTTGGTCTGCTGCTTCCATCCTGACTCTGACAACTGCTAATGACCTCACCCCACTGGGGAGACTAGATAGGACAGTTGTATTCTAAAAGGTCACCAGTCAATGGAGTGTTTGGAACTCAAAGAATTTCCCCACAGAAAACTATCATTATAAAGAGTGATGATTCCCAGACCCATCCACAAAGGCCCATTTAGCTCACTATGGTGCTACTGCAGATGCCCTAAGCCACCTTCTTTCCTAAGTCTGTGAAGTTGGCCTGGAGGCACAGAGCAAAGAGAATGGTGGGGCCCCTTGAAATTTAACAGTCCCCATGGAAACATGGAAGGGGAAGCTCCAATGTTGCAGGAAGCTAGAAAGAGCTTGATTAGTATCACAGACTGAGTTCACCCAAGCAGAGGTGAAGAGGACAGGGAGTTCAAGACACATAGCGGAGGGCACCTCTGCTCAGGAATGGCTGTAGCCAGAGCTACAGCAGACTAGGAAGAGTCCCGGGGACAGGGCATGGGACCAGCGATCTTTTCTAAGTAGACTAACCTGATCCAGTGCTCCTCCTGACTGTCCTGTACCTGCCCTGCCCCTCCTCTGGATTTTAGAATACTCCTTGTAGCTAGAGTTGGGCTACTTTGTAGGTTCGTTCTTCTACCCCTCTCCATCCCTCTTCTTCCACCCTTTCACACCCCTAACACTAGGTAGAAGAGAAAGAAGAATAGAAGGTAGACAGAGAGAGAAAGAAATCCCCCCAAAAAACTCAGGTGTAGGAAAGGGTGCTAAGTTTTTATTAAACTACTTCCTGCTGATTAGGGACATGGAGCTCCTTTGGGCAATTTGTTCTTCACTGTAAGGATATTTAACTCCTCTTCCTCCTTCTCCTCTTCCTCCTCCTCCTCTTCCTCTCCTTTTTCCTCTCCTTCCTCTTCCTTTTCCTCTCCTCTTCTTCTTCTTCTTCTTCTTCTTCTTCTTCTTCTTCTTCTTCTTCTTCTTCTTCTTCTTCTTCTTCTTCTTCTTCTTCTTCTTCTTCCTTCTTTGTCCACAACTACTTAACAAACCACCACCAACAGTATTCAACAGCCAACAAACAACAACCCACCGAACAGTCACCCCACCACTCAGGGGCCTAGCATTTATATAACCTTGGAAGAATCCCCAGCATTACAAACACCACACACTCACAGAAACAATCAGCAGCTGGCAAAATCACATGACTGCTAGAGCATGAGGCAAATCCTAGTCAGCTGCTGTGAACAATCTGAAGCAGCCCCATAACCCACACCTGGGATTAAAATGAAAACATATTCTCACAATATGTCTGTATTTTTAAAGAAACCAAAATTTTGAATATAAGTCTTCACCATATTCTTCTGTATGTCTGACTACTATATCTTGTTTACTAGGTGCCTGCAGATTGCTGGCTTTCTACATAGCAGGACTGACTTTCTGCTATTGGTTCAAGGGATAATTTGTTTTGACTGCACCACATTCATATTATGTAAGTACACTGTGAACTCTTTCTCAGAAATCCCTCTTTCCCATGTGCCCCCCTTGCCCAGGAACCAATCTTCCTTCTGATAGCATCTCTCTGTGGTTTACTCTTCAGTGTCATAGCTGTAGGTACTTCCTTATTGTTTACACATAAAGCCTGGTGTCTAATTCCCAGAACCACATAATGCCAATGTGAAATTACACATTGTTGTAATTTTAGTACATGGGAGATGGAAACAGAAAGATCTGAAATTCAAGGCCAGTTTCAGATACACAAAGAGTACAGGGCTACAAGAGACCTGTTTCAAACAAAAACAACAACTAAAATCTGAAATGTTGGAGCTTTTTTGGTTTTTGGTTCTGTTATTGTATGTGTTGATGGTCAAACTCAGGTTTTACACATATTGGGCAAGAATACCAGGGAACTACACTCAGCCACTTCACTTCTACACAGAATCTTCAGTGTCCCACTTCCCTGGTGCTTAGTAGGATCCAGCAGGGCCTTTGCCATTGTCCTTCCTGAGAAGTTTAGGCTGAAAAGAAAAATAAAAATCCATAGCACTGTCTTCTTAGCACCTGTCATGTCTGTCCCTTCAAAGTGCTCATCCCAAGGCTACAGGTCTCAGAATCCCCAAGTGGCTGATGATCCATAGACCCTGTGGGTATGTTTCAGCCCTGGAATCCACATCTCTACAATCTTCCCATATGACCATGAGACCAATGGATCTAGAAATGCTAGCCTGGGTCACTCTGCTTGCCTGCTACCACAGTCTTTCAAAAGAAATGCCTATAGCTGACCTACTTGTGTCCTTCTGTCCTGATACCTCAAGGTTTTGGCTAAATGCTCTTTTCATTTTTCATCCAGTCAGAAGGACATGATTCCTGGGGACAGGAAGAATAGATAACGGTCTCCACCCCGTGAATCAACATGGTACCTTCTTATTGCCAAAGTAAAATCATTTTGGTGAGGGAGTGAAAAGAGGTGTCTGCATATTGATAAAATTACAGACATGGGTAGCCTCAGTCCTTTGTACTGATTGTTTTACTAGAACAGAGCCATGTGTACACATGCTCTAATAATGCTCAACCCGATCAAGAGAAACGGAAGCAGCTCAGAAAGACTGGGTCGACAGGCATTTGTTACATTAAGTTTGTACTCAAAAGCCAAATGTAATGGTGCATGTCTTTGATCCTGGCACTGTGGAGGTATAGAAAGGCAGGAGGACCAGGCTGGGCTATATAGCAATCCCAAGGCCAGCCTTGTCTCAAACAACAAAAACTGGCCCAGAGGCTTTGTGTCTGTAAAGGAGAGCCCAACATCAAAGGTGAGAAAAGGAAACAATGGCTTAGCAGGAGAGGATTTTCTAGACCCTCCCAACCTCCCCTATCTGTGAAATGGGAAACAGTGAAAATGGCAGCAGCAAGATAAAACAAGTAGAATTTCATATTTGGAGAAGTAAAACATCACATGACGTTCTTAATGATATCTAGTATTAATCTCCAACTAACAACGGAAGCCAACAAGACGGTTTATGATTATTAAATGAGACACCGTTCCAAACGTCTGGAAAGAGACATGCTTGCCGCAGAGGGGGCCGGGAGAGCAGCTGAGCTTGTTTTTCCTTTGTTTTAACATTTTCCTCCTCAACTTCCTATCACTCCCTTCTCTAGTGAAGAAAGGGGCTAGAGGAAAAAAAATCCTCTTTGTAATAGCTGCTCCAGTTTCTGCCCTGAGAAATCCGCTCCATTTATTAACCACCCCTCTCAGTGAAGAAATTCCACTAAAATTCCTTCAGGGCCTGGCTGCCTTTCAGCTCCTCGCTGCACATTCCTGCCTCTATGTATGTCACCATCTTAAATAGCTGTGCCTTCTGTGCTTTAATAAGGTCTCTTCTAGAATCTTTTTTTTTTAAGAACACAGACCTAGTTTTTGTAAGTTTCTGAATACCTCAGATTGTAAAGCCTCCATAATACTAATTAATTTCTTCTCTGCCTTGTCTGTGTCCTCACTAGTCGGCTAATAGCATAAGGACCAGTGCTGACCTCATTACAATAACTTCTTGCATGGAATCAAAATGATCCCTCCAGGCTGGTATTTGAATTCCTCCCCCTCTGACCCTGCCTCCTCCCACAGGCCTGACGTTAAAGATTTAGGTGTGCATTCATCATAGACTCCCATTCTTTCTAGGTCCCAGATTTGGGCTACTAAAATTTTTAAGAAGATATATTGTTTCTTTGGTAAGTTCATGATGTGACCAAGCATTTCACCGGCTGCATAAAAAGCCCTAAACAATGTAAAGCGAAGCTCTGAATTACTGTCAGCCAAAAGAATAAAAGGAACAGGTTGACTGTAAACATGCCATTGTTTTCAAGCTTGCTTGAAAAGCTTTTAGAAGCTCTTAGAAGAAGCATCCCACCCTTAGGGTATAAACAGTCAGCCAACATTTCATCGTGATTGCACCCAGATGGATGCTTTTGAGGTGTGGTCCAATGAGACAATCTCAGAACTCTCCCACAAATTCATATGAGTAAAGTGTTTTATAAATTCATTCTCCCCATACTTCATCCTTATCCGTCTTAAATCACCCCCAAACTCCCAGTGGCTAATTGCAGCAAAACCCACCACTGAAATAAAGTATTTATGGGCTCTTCTTGCAGATGACTGCACAGGGTAAAAAATACCCTGTCAACGTGTTGGGCTCCTTCAGTGTCTACAGTTGTGGCACATTTCCCAGTGCCTCTGTGAACTTAAGGAAAAATGCTTTGCACATTAATATTGAAGTATCAACTTGGGACTCAGGGTGGTCCTCTTCAACCTCTTTCTTGCTCTAATTCTGTTTTCTGTCTATGGGCATGAGACTATCTTTACCTAAGCAGAAAAGCATCACTCCCACTGATGTTTATTTGTGCGTTTGCATGGTCATGATGCCCCTGGATACCTTGGGCAGCACTGTGATCTTGCTGAATGGTCCTTCATAGTACATAGTCACAATAAATAAATCCCTTAGTCAGGTCAGTTAGATGAAGCTGGATGGTGGGGAGAGACTTTGGAGCCCTCACTGAAAGCTCTGCTTGAAGACAACTATGCTACCCTAAGATATGGCAGCCAGGGAATTTTGTCCAGTTTGATCTGCATCCCTTTTGAAGGAGATCCCTTTTTTCTTCTGCAGATCTTCAGCTCTGCTCTTTATTTGACTGGACTAGCCACTGGGCCTCATATCCACTCCTGTACTCCCTGTGAATCCTTACCTTTCCCTGATAGTGATGCTTCAATCTTATATGAAAGATGTCATCTGGAGGTGGGGATGAATAAGTGGAGATGACTTGAGAATGGCTTTCATCCTGCTGTAATGCGAGGGTAGAGGAGTGTCAGGCTGCACAATGAGGCCCTTCAGAGAGACAACAGGCAAGAGAAGTGCCCACTGCCCTCAACCCTGTGGCACTGGTACCTAAAGGTCTTCCATTAGCTGTTTAAGTGAGCTCCCATCGGATCCCCCATCCCACCCTCACCCCTGAATATTAACATTCACAAATGTTGATTCATTAGCTTGTACTTCAGACCATTTTGTACTTTGTACTTTGGTACTTGTGACCCAAACTACTTTCACTAGAGCCTCTTCCCTATGAATGGCAGTCATGTTCTGTGGGTTGGACTATCTATAATGAAATGATAAGAAACATGGGAGGATACCCACATACTAACATAAAAAACAAGAGCATGGCCCAGACTGAGTAGGCATTGTGGAGATATTAGAAAGTATTACAAAGCTTCCAGGTGAGGGATTAGTGAGGCAGACAACGGTTGATGCAAAGAAAAGGTGAAGGTAAGAAGCTACAATACAGAAAAAGTCAGTGAGAACAATAGGAAAAGCAGAAGATAGGAGAGCTATAAGCTACAGAAAACAAGTTGAAATGCCACCTCAGTGGGAACAGATCTAAGAAAGTTTCATCTAGAAACAAAAGTTTCAAAGAGAATGGAGAGATGTTCCTATTTCAATGCAATATGACCAGGACCCAAAGCCAGGCCAATAATATGACAGCTTTGGCATGGCCTGGGCCTCCAGACCACTGCCAAGAATCAGAAGGTAACCATTATTTCTACTTAGTGCCAGCCCCCTCCTTTCCATATTTCTCCCTCTTCTCCTATAATATAGTGGGGCATTGGAGGCCTTTAATCTTCAGCATCATTTGGTTTGGAATGCTTCCAGTTTGTAAGAAATATGCAAGAAAAAATATGCAAGTTAAAAAACAATCAAGGAGACACAGTCTACAGTGGTGAGTTGCATACAGTCTGCTGAAACCCATTGTCCAACTTTGGGCTCACTCTTTTGTCCTGAGGAGCCTTTTGGAACCCCAAGAGTGCTGTCCTGATTCCTTGTGGAGATCTGCAAAGATTACAAGAGCTACAAGCTTGGAACATTGCCCTACCAATCTCTTGCCAGTGGGGCAGACCACCTGAGGCACAGTCAGCTGAGTCAGGTACCCTGACCTCCATTGTCTGGCCCCCACCTTCCCAAGAAATCCTGCTATCATCACGATCATCCAGCCAACACCAGGGAAAACCAGACGCCTAAAGGATAACATAAGAACACAACCAACAAGACCCAGGATGATATATAGTACAGCTAGAGCCCAGCTATCCTGCTACAGCAAACTGAATATCTTAGGGAAAATGAAGCATAAGATGATGATCTCCATCCAGTTTTATAAAGATGATAGAGGACTTTAAGGAGGAAATTAATAAATCCCTTAAAGAAACACATGAAAATACATCCAAATAAGTAGAGGCAAGATGAGACAAAAATAAAGAGTTATAGGAAAATATAATCAAATAGGTGATAAGAATAAAACTGTCCAAGACCTGAAAAAAGGAAATGGAAGCAATAAAGAGAACACAAACTGGGGCAATCCTGGAGATGGAAAACCTAGGAAAGAGAACAGGAACTACAGACATGACAATCACTAGCAGAATACAGAAAATGGAAGAGAGGATCTCAGGCATAGAAGACATGATACAAAAAAATCAATAGATCTGTCAAAGAAAATGCAAAATACAAAAGGTTTATGACACAAAACATCCAGGAATTTGGGACAGTATGAAAAGGACCAAACCTAAGAATAATAGGAATAGAAGAAGGAGGAGGAGGAGGAGGAGGAGGAGGAGGAGGAGGAGGAGGAGGAGGAGGAGGAGAGGAAGAGGAAGAAGAAGAAGAAGAAGAAGAAGAAGAAGAAGAAGAAGAAGAAGAAGAAGAAGAAGAAGAAGAAGAAGAAGAAGAAGATTTTCAGCTCAACGTCCCAGAAAACATCTTCACACATTATCTCAGAGTAAAGGAGTAAAGGGCTGGATAAAAACGAACCTACTAAGCAAGCTAGAGTAGACATTATATATAATATCTAATAAAATAGACTTTCAACCAAAAGTAATAAAAAGAGACAGGGAAGAACACTTCATACTCATCAAAGGAAAAACCACCAAGATGACATCTTAGTTCTGATCATCTATGCCCCAAATGTATGGGCACCCACACTCATAAAAGAAACATCTAACACTTAAGTCACACACCTAACCCCACACATTAATAGGCGGAGACTTCAGTACCACACTCTAAGCAATAGACAGGGCATCAATACAAACTAAACAGAGAAAAAACTAAACTAACAGAGGTTATGATTCAAATGAACCTAACATGTCTATAGAACATTTCACCCAAACACAAAAGAATATACCTTCTTCTCAGCATCTCATGAAACCTTCTTAAAATTGATACAGATTAAATGAATGATTTCTAGACAGATACCAATTATCAATGCTAAATCGCAATCAGGTAAACTATCTGAATAGTTCTATAATCCCTTAAAAAGTAGAAAGAGTCATTAAAAGTCACACAACAACAACAACCTCCAGGCCAGAGCTAACCAAGCTAACCAAGCAAGTGAAAGTGTATGACATGACAATCACTAGCAGAATACAGAAAATGCAGGAATGGTTCAATATACAAAAATTCGTCAACATAATCTACTATATAAACAAACTGAAAGAAAAAAAAACCCATATGATCATCTCATTAGATGCTGAAAAAAACCTTTGACAAAATCCAGCACCCAATCATGTTAAAAGTCTTAGAGTGATCAGGAATACATGCTGCATACCTAAATACAACGAAGATCGTATACAGCAAGCGGATAGCCAACATCAAATTAACCACAATGAGGGAAAAGACAAGGATGTCTACTCTTCCCTCTGTCTCTTCAATAGAGAACATGAAGTTCTAGCTAAAGCAATAAGAAAACTAAAGCAGATCAAGGGGATAGAACTTGGAAAGGAAGAAGTCAACGTATCACTACTCACAGATGATATGATAGTGTACATAATTGACTGCCAAAATTCTACCAGAGAACTCCTACAGCTGATAAACACCTTCAGCAAAGTGGCAGAATACAAAAGTAACTCAAAGAAATCAGTAGTGCTCCCCTATACAAGCATAAATGGGCAGAGAAAGAAAGGAGATGATACCCTTCACAATAGCCACAAATAATATACAATATCTTGGTGTAACTCTAACCAAGCAGGTGAAAGACCTGTATTGCAAGAAATTCAAGTCCCTGAAGAAAGAAATTGAGGAAGATATCAGAAGATGAAAAGATAGCCCATGCTCATAGATTGGTAGAACACAATTCTTTACAGATCTTGAAAAAACAATTCTCAACTCATATGGAAAAACAAAAAGCCAGGATAGCTAAAACAACCCTGAACAATAAACGATCTTCTGGTGGTATTACTATCTATGATTTCAAGCTCTACTACATAGTAATAGATATGCCAGAGACCTGGGACGAGGAGAGGCCCCAGAGGAAACTCTAACTGATCCTCCTATCAGTTGCTGGTATAATTCCAGAAATGGCCACTTTCTCCAGCCAGGCAGGGCTCCCAGTGAAGGGATAGGGACAGTAACTCACCCACAAAACCTTCAACACAAAATGTGTCTTGCCTACAGGGACAAAGACAGAACAGAGATGGAGGGTATAGCCAATTCATGACTACCCCAAACTGAGACCCATCCCATGAACAAGAACCAATCCCTGACACTATTAATGATACTCTATTATGTTTGCAGATAGGAGACTAGCATAACTGTCCTCCGAGAAGCTCCACCCAGCAGCTGATAGGAAGAGATGCAGAGACCCACAGCCATACATTAGATGGGGCTCAGGAGGTCTTATGGAAGAGTTGACAGAAGAATTGAGGGGACTGGAGAGGACAGGGACTTCACAAGAAAGCCAACAGAGTCTATTAACCTGGACCCAGAGACTGAATCACCAACCAATGAGGGAGCATGGACTGGACGTAGGCTCACTGCATATATATAGCATATGAACAGCTTGGTTTTCATGTGGGTCCCCCAACAACTAGAGCAAAGGGCTGTCTATGAGTCTGTTGCCTTCCTGCCTGCCTGTAGACCCTGTTATCCTAAATGGTCTACCTTGTCTGGCCTCCGTGGGAGAGGGTACCTGGGGATGTAGTGTGGGGACAAACACTCAGAGTGGGGCTCCTTCTTCACAAAGGAGAAGGGGAGGTAGAATAGGGGGAGGATCTGTGTGAGGGGTACTGGAAGGAGGGAGGCTGATATTGGGATGTAAAATGAATTAATAAATAAATTTAATTAAAAAAATAAAGGAGGGGAGGATCAGAAATACTGTTTACTCTGAAAATTGAAAGGTGAATCTTATAATAATCATTAGTAAACAAGGATTCATTTAGTAGACTTAAATATGAAAATATTAAAAAATAATTCCAGAAAGTTATATAAACAACGTGATGTTATTTATGTGACATGATATACAAAACTAAAGAGACAACAGTAGATGCATGCGTGTGAAAATCTATGGTTGAATAAGAGATAATGTATTAGTCTCTTCATGTTTTAAACAAACAAAAAAGGACAATCAAGATATAGTTCGTCCAAGCTGGAGCTACAGCTCAATGGTAAAGCACAAATATCTCACAGGCATGAGATTCTGAGATCTGTGACCAGAAAGTAATATGTCAGTCCTATCTAGAAAAGCCTAATTCCTAAGGAGAGAGATGTGTATACAAGTGTTTTAGTTGCTTCGTTTCTGTTGCTGTGATTAAAATACCATGACCAAAGACAATTTAAGAAAGAGTGAGTTCCTTCGGGCTTACAGTTTCAGAGAAGGATCCATAATGACAGGGAGGCATAGCAGCAGACAGCCTGAACAAGAAACAGATCCTATCTTTAACCTCAAACCCCAGATGTAGAGAAAAACTGGCTACAAAGTCCTAAACCCCGCCCCCAGCAAAGCGCCACCTCCTAAAGGCTTCATGCTGTCTCCAAATAGCACCTGCACGGACGGACGAAGTATTATAATGCTGGTCTGTTAGGGGACACCCCTCTTTTAAACCACCGCGACAAGAAACACACCGAAAAGGGAAGGACATGGCTGGCCCCATTGGCAGGGAGCTGTCTGGTGTTCACCAACCTCAGGATGGGAGCTTTAAAAGCATCCCAACCAGACAGTGCATCTCAGCGGAGAAGGCACAATATAAAGCCAGCCGCTCCTCTTGTTGCACAATCCAGAGCAAGATGTTAAACCTACCTGTTCCACAATGCTCGCTTGTAAATTGGGGACATTGATACGCATAGTGTGTGTAAGGATCGAATTAGTACGTGTGAAGTGCTCAGACCAATACCTGCTATACAGTGCATGCTGCGGATGCCACTGTGTTGGAGATTCTTTCCCACAATCCTCTTCTTACGGCACCATGGGTTACGAGAACAGGTTAAATCAAGACAGAGTCAGGAAATACCAAGGCCATCTTTCATTGCCTCTCCCTTCCTGCCTCTGTACACAGCACCCTCCCCTACCCCTTCCTCTTCAATGTTTTTCTGCAGTTTTGAACCCTTTGACAGCAGGTTTTGTTTGTTCCATTTGAAAGGTAATTCCACCCAGATTAAAACTGTTTGCTGGCTGCATTCGACTGGTTGGTTGGTTGGTTGTGTTGACTGATTGATTCATTCGGTCTCTCATTGGTTTTTATGTGGTCAAGAAGGTTCAGTGTCTGGGTTGTAGCCTACCATGTGGAAAACATCGAGAGGCAAAGAAAGATGAAAAGCACAAGAAGGGGAAAGAGAGGAGAGAGATCAAGAGAGAGAGAGAGAGAGAGAGAGAGAGAGAAGCATTTCTAGAAAATTCAGATTCCCAGAGAAAACTACTCCAGTAGGCCTTTTTTCTATTTTTAAATGTTTATTAATTTTTTCATAGGACAGATTTTGATCCTGTTTTCTTCCACCTCCACCTCCTTCCAGATCCTCCCACGCAGCTTTCTGATCTTACTCTCTCTGTATAAGCCAGAGGTGTTGAATGACACCCTAGTGGTTTGAATGAAATTGGCCCCCATACATCCATATATTTGCTTGCTTCCTTTCCAGTTGATGAACCATTGGGGCAGAATTAGGAGGTATGGTCTTGTTGGGGTAAGTATGGCCTTGTTGGAGGAGGTGTGTCATGAGGTTTCAGTAGCCCACACCATGCCCTGTGTCTCTAGCTCTGTCAGATGCAAAACTCTAAGCTACTGCTCCAGCACCATGCTCCCCACCATGATGATAATGAACCCAGCCTCTGAAATTGTAAGCCAGCTGCAAGGGTAGATGTTTTCTTTTATAAAAGTTGCCTTAGTTATGGTGTCTCTTCCCAGCAGTAAAACACTAAGATAGACTGCAAGGAAACAATGTCTTCCAGACACAACAGAACTCACAGAGAGAGGCGCCAGCACACACAAGGCTTGCACAAGTTCCCAGCACTGAGGATAAGTCAACATGGGGATCAACTTGTAACCAAGAAACTATGTGCAAGTGATACCCAATGGCAAAGGGGAAAATGAGTTTTCTACAGTGGTGTATTACTGGATATAATGAACACATTCCAGGGCCTACACAAAATAAACTTTTGTGTGTGTATATGTGTGTGTATTTAGTTTTCTTTTGTGTTAGTACCATTTTGTCTTATTAATTTCACTCATTTGTTTTGATTTATTTTTTGGTTTCAGAGAGAGAGAGAGAGAGAGAGACAGAGACAGAGAGACAGATTGGACAACTGGGCTGGGGAGATGGTTCAGTGATGAAGTATACTACTGCTCTTTCAGAAGACCAGAAGCTCCTAGAAGCTGCATCAGGTGGTTCACAAGCACCTGTTACCCCAGCTGCAGAGGATTCCGATGTCTTTGGTCTCCATGGCACCTGCACTCACACACACACACATATCCACATACACCCACATGTGTATGCGTACACACAATTAAAAATAAACTCTAAAAAAGCATACCTAGTATTTGTAGGAAACTGGAAATAAACAGTTGATGGCAAAAGAGAGACTTGCTGTGAAAATCTGTACAAAACTGCTACAAAATACACTTGCGATTATGCTGTAAAAAATACTTGAGAATTTCAATCTGGTTAATAAATGTTTTAAATAAATTCTAACCCAATTAATTTACCTCCTGTAACCTTATATTAGAAAAATTCTCCAGATGCCCCTGAAGACTGGTATGTCCCCATATGCACTCTCTTAATCTCCTCCCCTTGAGTGTGGACAGGACCCATGACCATGAGGAGCAATTGCTCTCATAATTGGGCTACAAAGGTGAAGGGACTTTGCCTAGGTAGAACATGGTCCTGCACTGTTGAACTTGAATTCATACAAAAGAAGCTGGCCTTGATGGCCCTGGACTCATGAGGTGTGCCTCCAGAAGACTCGAAGTAACTGCCATACTCTCTACTGTCCTTAATAGTAGCCACAGTAGTCCTTACATTACTGTGTGGCCAGGACCTGAAGGCCACGCTTCAAAAATCCAGGGATTCTTCCATCCATCAAAGAGAGGAAAAGTGATGTCAGTGTCAACTCCCAGGGCTGAATTCTGGAGAATCCTATGGCACTTGGAAGCAAACTCTGGCCCTCAGATGAGACTACAGCCCCCATCACCCCAATATTAAACTTAGGGACCCAGTGAAACTGTAGCTAGACACCTGGCCCAGAGACTGGGTGATAATTTATGAGTGCCATTCTAACCCACTGTGTTTGTGGTTATTTATTTATGTGGCTGCTTATTTGTTGTTGAAAATGTAGGCAAATGCTCCAGAAGATGAACTTCAGTGACTGGGGGAGGTATGGGGAGGGCAGGAACCAGGGAATCTGAGGAGAAGGTCCTCGTGTGGATACAGGCGTCTCCATTCACGGAAACCAATTCAAATGCCCAGTAAAGATCGGCCTTCAGCAAAGGATGGCTGGAAGTGAACGGTGGTGTTCCTAGCCACAGGGACAGCCGAGTGTCTGGAAACCTAGCACAGGGTGTAAGGATGTCTGAAAGCAGCATGAGAGAAAACTCTGAACACGTAGCAGGGCTGCTGCAAACATGGGCAACGCCATTTGCAGGGAAATGGCAGGGACTGGAGACTCACCCTGTTAGTCAAAATAAGCCAGACTCACAAGAGAAAGATTGGGGTTAGAGAAGTGGCTCGGGCTGGGCGGTGGTGGCGCATGCCTTTCATCTCAGCACTTGGGAGGCAGAGGAAGGTGGATTTCTGAGTTCAAGGCCAGCCTGGTCTACAGAGTGAGTTCCAGGACTGCCAGGGCTATACAGACAAACCCTGTCTCGAAAAACCGAGTGTGTCTGTGTGTGTGAGAGAGAGAGAGACAGAGAGACAGAGAGACAGAGAGAGACAAAGACAGAGAGAGAGAGACAGAGAGACAGAGAGACAGAGAGACAGAGAGAGAGACAGAGAGACAGAGACAGAGAGACAGAGAAACAGAGAGAGACAGAGAGAGAGACAGAGAGAGAAGTGGCTCGGTGGGTAATAGACTTGCTGCATAGGCACAAGAACCTGAGTTCAGAGTATAGCATGGGGGTGGGGATGGAGGCAGAACGACAGAGAGACAGAGAGAAAGAGATAGACAGAGAAACAGAATACCGCATGCTTTATCTCATATACAGAGTCTAGATTCACACACACACACACACACACACACACACACGCAAAGAAACCATTTGGGGTTGAAAAAGACAACACAGAAGCAAAGAAGAGGACAAGGAGAAGGAGATGACAGCAAGGAACAGTGACGCAGATGTCATAAAATCCTATACTTTTTACACTAAAGAAATTAAGAGGGCTGAAATAAATCATATCTATCTTTTGACTTTGAAGAGTAAACAAGTTATACTCATTAAAAACATGTTTGCATTGAACAGCAAAGAAAATATTTCAGAAGACATATTGGTAATACAGCTTTCTCCATATGTACTCGGAGTTGGAGTTGTTCTCTCTTGTTTTGTGTGTCTTCGTGTGTTTTGTTTGCATTTGTTTTGTTTTTGACAGGGGATTGCTACACATGGAGCTCAGGCTAGCCTCCAACACTGTTTCTTTGCGTCTGCTTCATGATTGCTGGGGTTACAGGTGTGAAAGGCTCATGGCTCTTTTTCATTCTTTAACCTAGTCACTAGTACCCTTGTTCATTGCTTGTCTCTGTCGCCACCATTTTTTCAAAGCAAATACTCTAGAAGATGGAGCATACTAACTTGACAGTTCCATCTCCTGATACATGTATGCAGTGATACACTTAGCTAGCCTCATATTAGCAGCAATTAAAGCTCTTCTCTATTTAAAAATACATACACTGAACCAGAGTAAAACCTTCAAGCACCGCATTAAAAATGGGGTACAGAGCTAAACAAAGAATTCTCAACTGAGGAATACCAAATGGCTGAGAAGCACTTGAAAAAATGTTCAACATCCTTAATCATCAGGGAAATGCAAATCAAAACAACCCTGAGTTTCCACCTCACACCAGTCAGAATGACTAGGATCAAAAATTCAGGTGACAGCAGATGCTGGAGAGGATGTGGAGAAAGAGGAACACTCCTCCATTGCTGGTGGGATTGCAAGCTTGTACAACCACTCTGGAAATCAGTCTGGCAGTTCCTCAGAAAACTGGACATAGTACTACTGCTAGATCCAGCAATACCTCTCCTGGGCATATACCCAGAAGATGTTCCAACTGGTAAGAAGGACACATGCTCCACTATGTTCATAGCAGCCCTATTTATAATAGCCAGAAGCTGGAAAGAACCCAGATGTCCCTCAACAGAGGAATGGATACAGAAAATGTGGTACATTTACACAATGGAATACTACTCAGCTATTAAAAACAATGAATTTATGAAATTCTTGGGCAAATGGATGTATCTGGAGGATATCATCCTGAGTGAGGTAACCCAATCACAAAAGAAGTCACTTGATATGCACTCACTGATAAGTGATATTAGCCCAGAAACCTCGAATACCCAAGATACAACTTCCAAAACACAAGAAAATCAAGAAGGAAGACCAACGCATGGATACTTGATTCTTCCCTAGAATATGGAATAAAATATCAATGGAAGGAGTTGCAGAGACAAAGTATGGAGCTAAGACGAAAGGATGGACCATCCAGAGACTGGTCCATCCCATAATCAGCCACCAAATGCAGACACTATTGCATATGCCAGCAAGATTTTGCTGAAGGGACCCTGATATAGCTGTCTCCTGTGAGGCTCTGCCAGTGCCTGGAAAATACAGAAGTGGATGCTCACAGTCATCTATAGGATGGATAACAGGGCCCCCAATGGAGGAGCTAGAGAAAATACCCAAGAGCTGAAGGGGTCTGCAACCCTATAGGCAGAACAACAATATGAACTAAACAGTACCCCCGGAGCTCGTGTCTCTAGCTGCATATGTAGCAGAAGATGGCCTAGTCAGCCATCATTGGGAAGAGAGGCCCCTTGGTCTAGCAAACTTTATATGCCCTAGTACAGGGGAAGACCAGGGCCAAGAAGTGGGAGTGAGTGGGTAGGGGAACAGGGTGGGGAGGAGGGTATAGAGGACTTTTGGGATAGCATTTGAAATATAAATGAAGAAAATATCTAATAAAGAAAATGTGAGGGGGAAAAAGAGGAAAAAAAACCTTCAAGCACCAAACCCTGCAGGAAATGTTATGAGTTCCTGACCCTTCTTGTCCTGGCTTTTGACTACATTCATCATGTTCAAAGAGTCTGAAATCAACCGAGTAGCGGTTCCTACTGGACAAAAGCCCATCTTATCCCCTCTGCTTCTTCCTCTTTCCCCGGGTACTCTTCTTGTTCAAACACACTCCGACTCCTTTAGATTATTTGTTCTCACTACAGTTTCCTCCCCTGGGAAATCTGTTCTTTCCTGGCCTCTCTCTTGGCCTCCTTTGCAAACAGTAGGTATCATACAAGATTTGCCCTGAGTGGTGTTGACTTTCTCCTTACAGGAACGCCTGGTCAGTCTGCAGAGCTCTGGTCTAAATTGTCCCTCTTTTCTGATCCCTGCAAAGGGAAGCCTCCAAGCCTTCCATCCTGTGACTTTGTTTTCCTTGACACTCTCTCTAGTTGACTTTGTCATCTGTCTGGCTTGCTTGTCTATACTGTCACATACTAGCACTCAGCATGGGAGAGACATGGACCTGGGTATGTGGGGAATGTGAAGACAGGCCTTGACTTCAGTCCCACTCTTGATGAGGACAGGCATGTTGTTGGAAAAGGCCCCTTCTTTGGGACCAGTGTCTTTGCTAGGCAGTATTGTGTGACAATGTGGCTGCCTGCAGGCACCCCTGCCAGGATGTGCCAGTTAGTTCTGAGCCCCAAAACAAGTCACTTTACCAGTTGCTTTCATTTATTCATCTGTAAGATGTCATTGATAATATTCTTACCTCTGTTGAATTATAATGTGGATTAATATAGCAATGTGTGGACCTCAGTGTAGTCTTTGGCACACCATAATAATTAATAATTAAATAATAATTAAAACCATGACTAGATGTCCAATTGTTCCTAATTACAGATGTTAAGGAAATCGTCCTGAGAGGGGTAAAGAATGGCTTGGAATGTCAAATTCAACAGGAGGGTGATTCCATTTAAAGAGAACAGTATATGTAAAGACCTGGTGGTGAGACCGAGCAGCAACAAAGGCACATCTGGAGAGTAGATTGGGTGAGATGCAAGGCCTGTCCAGATGAGGCCTCCGTGGCATGTTTTTTATTTAGCTCTGTATCATAAGTGCAGTGGAAAATTATTCAAATATTTTCAGCTGGGACTAGGGGTGAGGTAGAGGTGATAAGGCCATATTTGCATTCCAAAAGCTGCCCGCCCCCACCAGAACAATTCAGAGGCCAAACTGAAGCTGTAGATGTGAGGACTCAGGTTAACAGGCGGGTCCATTAGAGTAAGAAAGAGGTGAAGGCTGCTTAGAGAGACTGGGGCGCATGACGATGAACAGAAGCAAATAGAACTGAGAGCTGAGAACAAACACTGAAGATGATAGGAAGGAGTGCTGGTCTACCTTGTAAGGTGGTGGGAGATGGAGCATGAATGAAATTAGGGGTGCTGGGCGTGACTAGGGCATCCCAGCCCCTGGATGTGAGTCCAGAGTAGCCGTTTAATTTAAAGCCCTCAGGTAGTGTTCATGTGCACGAAGGTCTCAGAAACGTTGCACTCACTGTTCTGGTGGGAGAAGGAAGGAGGATTGGCAGCAGATGGGGACCTCTTATATTTCAAGCTGGCTCATTCTCTGCTAGCTTGCCCTCCCTTTCTGGTTAATGCTGACCTGGCTCCATGGTCCTCTGGCTTCCTGCAAATTCTTCAGAAACCCTAAGTGCTTCTCCAAGGTCATCCTGAGAAAGTTTATCCATGGCTGTCTCTTCTCGGTCCTTTATCTTAGCTTTTTGTCTATAGCTAGAACTCTTTTTACCTTCTTAAATAGAGCAAGAGCCTGTAAATGCCTTATAGCCCATGGATGTATATGTGTGATATTCCTTCATGTATGTGAAACTCAATACAAGATCGCCATATAGGTCCATCCATTATACTCTCTGTCTTCGCCCTTAGCTCTGTCTCCCATCCTTCTTGGTCCTGCTCAGACCCTGACTGAGTAAATAAGTAAGTCATCTGCCTAAGCAGACATCCCTATGAAGTCTTCCTACAGCAATCTAACCTTTTCATGCAGTCTCCCCTTCACTATTTTGCATAGCCACCTGATTTGAAATCATGGGTGAGAGCATCCCTGGGGCCTCATAAAGGACTCTAGAGTCGTGACTTGTTGGGTATCATTTTGGTCCAAGTCTAGTGGGTTCACCTGAGAAACAGTAAAGGGAGAAGGCAGATATGAGGAAAGCCATGGAAGGGAGAAAGGAAGGAGGGAAGGCAGGGAGGGAACAGAGGAAGGAAGGAAGGAAGGAAGGAAGGAAGGAAGGAAGGAAGGAAGGAAGGAAGGAAGGAAGGAAGGAAAGCAGACAGACAGGACCAGTTCACCAAGTATAAGGCCCAGGAAACTGTTTTTCAATAATTCTTAAGTAGATCTGCTTTTTATGACATTCCCACCACCACCACTTCTAAATAATTTTCTCTTAACCTTACATTTGTTTGTATATATTTGTTGATTTCCATGCAGTTTTAAAGTTTGATCTGGTTGGCTTTGGTTTTGCTGTGCTAGAGTTTGGAGAGAGGGCCCTGGCATGTGAGGCAAGGGCTGTATCAGTGAGCTGCACTCCTGGCATGAGGGGCAATGCTGTATCAGTGAGCTGTACTCCAGCTCCACATAGAAGGTTAAGAACTAGAGTGATTACACATTAGCAAATTACCTTCTGTGGTAAGAGAAGCTGCAACCACTCATCTTTACCCAGATGTACTGTTTATTCACTTAAACACTTGTTGAGGCCGGCCAGCTGCTCAAATGTCCAGGTTCAAGCCTGGAAGGCATCTTGGAATCTGGAAGAAAAGAGGGAATCTAGGCAGCGAGAGAAAGGATAGAGCTAAGACAAGATTCTGATCAAAGCTCAATTTTAATATTCGGAAACACGGGCTTATAAAGAAGGGGGGGGCATTCCCGCCAAATCATCTCCCGAGTCCAGCTGCAGGTGACCAAGTGCATACTGTGGAACAGCTAGGCGGCAGGTAGCAGCAGTGGGAGTGGCAGAACGATAGGGTAGCAGGCTCCACCTGCCCCCCCCCCATGATCTCCTGGTGATAACAGTCAAGCCTGTTCATCCTGGTTTCGGGCTGTGGGGGGAGGTTACCAACACTTACATCGAATCATATCCTATGCAACATTTTGGATTTTGCCATTCACTACAGTTCTGTGGAGTCTTTCTATTTTTGTATGTGGCATCTATGAAGATTAGGGTTCCTTCTTACCACACAGTATATTACAATGGTAGAGATGTGCTCCTGTTTGTTTAATCCAGGACTTCTAGGATGTATGCACTTTTTTACTATTATGAATAAAGCTATTCTGAACATTTGTCTAGTGTTTTTGCATATCCTAGTCTCTGTTTCTCTAGGATAAATGCTCAATAGTCTGGTTACTGGTTGTGTGGTAGTTACATGCTCTAAGAGGAATTGTCCTGCCTTGTGGTAAGGATGCTGTTGTAATCTGAATGCCATATGATAGAAAGGAGGAAAAGCAATTACATTTCATATGTAACCTTCCCCTGCTACACATAATGCTTCCACTAGAATTTACTGCTAACATTTGCCTGACAATGCCTACCTACAAAGGACCTGGAAAATGTTCCCTCTTCTGAGTGTATTGTTATTTATCCTAAACGAAGCTAGGTACCATCACTCAGAATAAACTGGATTATGCTGCAGTAACAACAGCAACAACAAAAATTTCCCAATATCTGAGGCTTGACATAACAAAAAGTATTTCCCTCTATGATTACTTGAGCATCCCGCACTGGTTAGAGCTTTGGGTCTGTATTATATTCCCTCTGAATTGAAGAACTCATACCAAGAACATCATGGCATACGCTTTAAAATTTTACATCTCATTGGCCCAAGCATATCACATGCAACATGACATCTGACATAGGTACTGGAAAATGGAATTTTATTATTTACAAAAATATTAAGACATAGAAGCATTTAGTATAATGTTGGGTTTTTTTGTTCTTTTCTTTTTTTTTTTTAATCTCTTTTTATTGGGTATTTATCTCCATTTCTTTTTTTTTCCAATTTTTATTAGGTATTTAGCTCATTTACATTTCCAATGCTATACCAAAAGTCCCCCATACCCACCCACCCCCACTCCCCTACCCACCCACTCCCCCTTTTTGGCCCTGGCGTTCCCCTGTACTGGGGCATATAAAGTTTGCGTGTCCAATGGGCCTCTCTTTCCAGTGATGGCTGACTAGGCCATCTTTTGATACATATGCAGCTAGAGTCAAGAGCTCCGGGGTACTGGTTAGTTCATAATGTTGTTCCACCTATAGGGTTGCAGGGAGCACCTTTAGCTCCTTGGGTACTTTCTCTAGTTCCTCCATTGGGAGCCCTGTGATCCATCCATTAGCTGACTGTGAGCATCCACTTCTGTGTTTGCTAGGCCCCGGCGTAGTCTCACAAGAGACAGCTACATCTGGGTCCTTTCAATAAAATCTTGCTGGTGTATGCAATGGTGTCAGCGTTTGGATGCTGGTTATGGGTGGATCCCTGGATATGGCAGTCTCTACATGGTCCATCCTTTCGTCTCAGCTCCAAACTTTGTCTCTGTAACTCCTTCCATGGGTGTTTTGTTCCCACTTCTAAGGAGGGGCATAGTGTCCACACTCAGTCTTCATTTTTCTTGAGTTTCATGTGTTTAGCAAATTGTATCTTATATCTTGGGTATCCTAGGTTTTGGGCTAATATCCACTTATCAGTGAGTACATATTGTGTGAGTTCCTTTGTGAATGTGTTACCTCACTCAGGATGATGCCCTCCAGGTCCATCCATTTGGCTAGGAATTTCATAAATTCATTCTTTTTAATAGCTGAGTAGTACTCCATTGTATAGATGTACCACATTTTCTGTATCCATTCCTCTGTTGAGGGGCATCTGGGTTCTTTCCAGCTTCTGGCTATTATAAATAAGGCTGCTATGAACATAGTGGAGCATGTGTTCTTCTTACCAGTTGGGGCATCTTCTGGATATACGCCCAGGAGAGGTATTGCTGGATCCTCCGGTAGTACTATGTCCAATTTTCTGAGGAACCGCCAGACTGATTTCCAGAGTGGTTGTACAAGCCTGCAATCCCACCAACAATGGAGGAGTGTTCCTCTTTCTCCACATCCACGCCAGCATCTGCTGTCACCTGAATTTTTGATCATAGCCATTCTGACTGGTGTGAGGTGGAATCTTAGGGTTGTTTTGATTTGCATTTCCCTGATGATTAAGGATGTTGAACATTTTTTCAGGTGCTTCTCTGCCATTCGGTATTCCTCAGGTGAGAATTCTTTGTTCATTTCTGAGCCCCATTTTTTAATGGGGTTATTTGATTTTCTGAAGTCCACCTTCTTGAGTTCTTTATATATGTTGGATATTAGTCCCCTATCTGATTTAGGATAGATAAAGATCCTTTCCCAATCTGTTGGTGGTCTTTTTGTCTTATTGATGGTGTCTTTTGCCTTGCAGAAACTTTGGAGTTTCATTAGGTCCCATTTGTCAGTTCTCGATCTTACAGCACAAGCCATTGCTGTTCTGTTCAGGAATTTTTCCCCTGTGCCCATATCTTCAAGGCTTTTCCCCACTTTCTCCTCTATAAGTTTCAGTGTCTCTGGTTTTATGTGAAGTTCCTTGATCCACTTAGATTTGATCTTAGTACAAGGAGATAAGTATGGATCGATTCTCATTCTTCTACATGATAACAACCAGTTGTGCCAGCACCAATTGTTGAAAATGCTGTCTTTCTTCCACTGGATGGTTTTAGCTCCCTTGTCGAAAATCAAGTGACCATAGGTGTGTGGGTTCATTTCTGGGTCTTCAATTCTATTCCATTGGTCTACTTGTCTGTCACTATACCAGTACCATGCAGTTTTGATCACAATTGGTCTGTAGTAAAGCTTTAGGTCAGGCATGGTGATTCCACCAGAGGTTCTTTTATCCTTGAGAAGAGTTTTTGCTATCCTAGGTTTTTTGTTATTCCAGATGAATTTGCAGATTGCTCTTTCTAATTCGTTGAAGAATTGAGTTGGAATTTTGATGGGGATTGCATTGAATCTGTAGATTGCTTTTGGCAAGATAGCCATTTTTACAATGTTGATCCTGCCAATCCATGAGCATGGGAGATCTTTCCATCTTCTGAGATCTTCTTTAATATCTTTCTTCAGAGATTTGAAGTTTTTATCATACAGATCTTTTCCTTCCTTAGTTAGAGTCATGCCAAGATATTTTATATTATTTGTGCTATTGAGAAGGGTGTTGTTTCTCTAATTTCTTTCTCAGTCTGTTTATTCTTTGTGTAGAGAAAGGCCATTGACTTGTTTGAGTTTATTTTATATCCAGCTACTTCACCGAAGCTGTTTATCAGGTTTAGGAGTTCTCTGGTGGAATTTTTAAGGTCACTTATATATACTATCATATCATCTGCAAAAAGTGATATTTTGACTTCCTCTTTTCCAATTTGTATCCCCTTGATCTCCTTTTGTTGTCGAATTGCTCTGGCTAATACTTCAAGTACTATGTTGAAAAGGTAGGGAGAAAGTGGGCAGCCTTGTCTAGTCCCTGATTTTAGTGGGATTGCTTCCAGCTTCTCTCCATTTACTTTGATGTTGGCCACTGGTTTGCTGTAGATTGCTTTTATCATGTTTAGGTATGGGCCTTGAATTCCTGATCTTTCCAAAACTTTTATCATGAATGGGTGTTGGATCTTGTCAAATGCTTTTTCTGCATCTAACGAGATGATCATGTGGTTTTTGTCTTTGAGTTTGTTTATATAATGGATTACATTGATGGATTTTCGTATATTAAACCATCCCTGCATCCCTGGAATAAAACCTACTTGGTCAGGATGGATGATTGCTTTAATGTGTTCTTGGATTCGGTTAGCGAGAATTTTATTGAGGATTTTTGCATTGATATTCATAAGAGAAATTGGTCTGAAGTTCTCTATCTTTGTTGGATCTTTCTGTGGTTTAGGTATCAGAGTAATAGTGGCTTCATAAAATGTGTTGGGTAGAGTACCTTCTACTTCTATTTTGTGAAATAGTTTGTGCAGAACTGGAATTAGATCTTCTTTGAAGGTCTGATAGAACTCTGCACTAAACCCGTCTGGTCCTGGGCTTTTATTGGCTGGGAGACTATTAATAACTGCTTCTATTTCTTTAGGGGATATGGGACTGTTTAGATGGTCAACTTGATCCTGATTCAACTTTGGGACCTGGTATCTGTCCAGAAATTTGTCCATTTCGTCCAGGTTTTCCAGTTTTGTTGAGTATAGCCTTTTGTAGAAGGATCTGATGGTGTTTTGGATTTCTTCAAGATCTGTTGTTATGTCTCCCTTTTCATTTCTGATTTTGTTAATTAGGATTTTGTCCCTGTGCCCTCTAGTGAGTCTAGCTAATGGTTTATCTATCTTGTTGATTTTCTCAAAGAACCAACTCCTCGTTTGGTTAATTCTTTGAATAGTTTTTCTTGTTTCCACTTGGTTGATTTCACCCCGAGTTTGATTATTTCCTGCCGTCCATTCCTTTTGGGTGAATTTGCTTCCTTTTGTTCTAGAGCTTTTAGATGTGTTGTCAAGCTGCTAGTATGTGCTGTCTCCCGTTTCTTCTTGGAGGCACTCAGAGCTATGAGTTTCCCTCTCAGAAATGCTTTCATTGTGTCCCATAGGTTTGGGTACGTTGTGGCTTCATTTTCATTAAACTCTAAAAAGTCTTTAATTTCTTTCTTTATTCCTTCCTTGACCAAGGTATCATTGAGAAGAGTGTTGTTCAGTTTCCACGTGAATGTTAGCTTTCCATTATTTATGTTGTTATTGAAGATCAGTCTTAGGCCATGGTGGTCTGATAGGATACATGGGACAATTTCAATATTTTTTTATCTGTTGAGGCCTGTTTTGTGACCAATTTTATGGTCAATTTTGGAGAAGGTCCCGTGAGGTGCTGAGAAGAAGGTATATCCTTTTGTTTTAGGATAAAATGTTCTGTAGATATCTGTCAGGTCCATTTGTTTCATAACTTCTGTTAGTTTCACTGTGTCCCTGTTTAGTTTCTGTTTCCACGATCTGTCCATTGATGAAAGTGGTGTGTTGAAGTCTCCCACTATTATTGTGTGAGGTGCAATGTGTGCTTTGAGCTTTACTAGAGTGTCTTTAATGAATGTGGCTGCCCTTGCATTTGGAGCATAGATATTCAGAATTGAGAGTTCCTCTTGGATGATTTTACCTTTGATGTGTATGAAGTGTCCCTCCTTGTCTTTTTTAATAACTTTGGGTTGGAAGTCGATTTTATCCGATATTAGAATGGCTACTCCAGCTTGTTTCTTCAGACCATTTGCTTGGAAAATTGTTTTCCAGCCTTTCACTCTGAGGTAGTGTCTGTCTTTTTCCCTGAGATGGGTTTCCTGTAAGCAGCAGAATGTTGGGTCCTCTTTGTGTAGCCAGTCTGTTAGTCTATGTCCTTTTATTGGGGAATTGAGTCCATTGATATTAAGAGATATTAAGGAAAAGTAATTGTTGCTTCCTTTTATTTTTGTTGTTAGAGTTGGCATTCTGTTCTTGTGGCTGTCTTCTTTTTGGTTTGTTGAGGGATTACTTTCTTGCTTGTTCTAGGGCGTGATTTCCGTCCTTGTATTGCTTCTTTTCTGTTATTATCCTTTGAAGGGCTGGATTCGTGGACAGATAATGTGTGAATTTGGTTTTGTCGTGGAATACTTTGGTTTCTCCATCTATGGTAATTGAGAGTTTGGCCGGGTATAGTAGCCTGGGCTGGCATTTGTGTTCTCTTAGTGTCTGTATAACATCTTTCCAGGCTCTTCTGGCTTTCATAGTCTCTGGTGAAAAGTCTGGTGTAATTCTGATAGGCTTGCCTTAATATGTTACTTGACCTTTCTCCCTTACTGCTTTTAATATTCTATCTTTATTTAGTGCATTTGTTGTTCTGATTATTATGTGTCGGGAGGAATTTCTTTTCTGGTCCAGTTTATTTGGAGTTCTGTAGGCTTCTTGTATGATCATGGGCATCTCTTTCTTTATGTTTGGGAAGTTTTCTTCTATTATTTTGTTGAAGATATTAGCTGGCCCTTTAAGTTGAAAATCTTCATTCTCATCAACTCCTGTTATCTGTAGGTTTGGTCTTCTCATTGTGTCCTGGATTTCCTGGATGTTTTGAGTTAGTTTCCTTTTGCATTTTTTATTTTCTTTGACTGTTGTGTCGATGTTCTCTATGAAATCTTCTGCACCTGAGATTCTCTCTTCCATTTCTTGTATTCTGTTGCTGATACTCGCATGTATGGTTCCAGATCTCTTTCCTAGGGTTTCTATCTCCAGCGTTGCCTCGCTTTGGGTTTTCTTTATTGTGTCTACTTCCCTTTTTAGTTCTAGTATGGTTTTGTTCATTTCCATCACCTGTTTGGATGTGTTTTCCTGTTTTTCTTTAAGGACTTCTACCTGTTTGGTTGTGTTTTCCTGCTTTTCTTTAAGGGCCTGTAACTCTTTAGCAGTGCTCTCCTGTAATTCTTTAAGTGACTTATGAAAGTCCGTCTTGATGTCCTCTATCATCAACATGAGAAATGTTTTTAAATCTGGGTCTAGATTTTCGGTTGTGTTGGGGTGCCCAGGACTAGGTGGGTGGGAGTGCTGCGTTCTGATGATGGTGAGTGGTCTTGATTTCTGTTAGTAGGATTCTTACGTTTGCCTTTCGCCATCTGATAATCTCTAAAGCTAGCTGTTATAGTTGTCTCTGGTAAGAGCTTGTTCTTCAGGTGACTCTGTTAGCCTCTATAAGCAGACCTGGGAGGCTAGCTCTCTCCTTAGTTTCAGTGGGCAGAGTATTCTCTGCAGGCAAGCTCTCTTCTTGCAGGGAAGGTACCCAGATATCTGGTGTTCGAACCTGCCTCCTGGCAGAAGTTGTGTTCCACTCACCAGAGGTCTTAGGATCCCGTGGGGAATCCTGTGTGGGCCCTTGTGGGTGTCGGGCGACTCCGCTGGCAAGCTTTATCTCCATTTCAAATTCTATCCCCTTTCCAGGTTCTCCCTCCTGGAAACCCCATATCCCATACCCCCTCTCCCTGCTTTTATGAAGGTGGTCCCCCACCCTCTCACTCTCCCCTGCCAGCCCTTAAGTTCCCTTACACTGGTGCATCGAACCTTCACAGGATCAAGGGCCTCTCCTCCCATTGATGCATAACAAATCCATCCTCTGCTACATGTGTGGCTGGAGCCATGGGTCCCTCCATGTGTACTACTTGGTTGGTGTCTTAGTTCCTGGGAGCTCTGGGATTCTGGCTGGTTGAAATTGTTGTTCTTCCTATGGGGATTGCAATCCCTTTCAGCTCCTTCAGTCCTTCAGTCTCTAACTCCTCTATTGAGGGCCCCATGCTCAGTCCAATGGTTGGTTAGCATCTACCTCTGTATTTGTAGGGCTCTGGAAGAGCCTCTCAGGAGACAGCTATATTTGGCTCCTTTCAGCATGAACTTCTTGGCATCCACTCTGAAAATTAGTCTGGAGGTTCCTTAAAAAATTGGACCCAGCGATACCATTCCTGGGCATATACCCAGAAGATGCTCCAACATGTAATAAGAACGCATGCTCCACTATGTTCATAGCAGCCTTGTTTATAATAGCCAGAAGCTGGAAAGAACCCAGATATCCTTCAACAGAGGAATGGATACAGAAAATGTGATACATTTACACAATGGAGTACTGCTCAGCTATTAAAAACGATGAATTCATGAAATTCTTAGGCAAATGGATGGAACTAGAAAATATCATCCTGAGCAAGGTAACCCAATAGCAAAAGAACATACATGGCATGTACTCACTGATAAGTGAATATTAGCCCCAAAACTCAGAATACCTAAGATACAATTCACAGACCACATGAAGCTCAAGAGGGAAGACAAAAGTGTGGGTGCTTC
The DNA here is from genome assembly GCF_000001635.26 of Mus musculus. Taxonomy (NCBI): domain Eukaryota; kingdom Metazoa; phylum Chordata; class Mammalia; order Rodentia; family Muridae; genus Mus; species Mus musculus. The sequence continues at coordinate 61,035,871 of NC_000068.7, read as the reverse complement.
AGATAATGTTAGTTTTAAATGTGCTTTCTACAACTTAGAATAATCTGAGCCAAGAGCATCTCTAGAGAAATTGTCTTTATTGTCTTAATTGATGTGGGAAGACCCACACCAAAAGTTCATTGCACTCTCTGGTAGCAGCGCAGATATAAAAGGATGCAGAAGAGGAAGACATAAGATTATTGGTTTTGTTCCCTTGGTTTTCCCTCTTACCACAGAGTTAATGTGCCCTGTTAATGCTGCTGCTGTTGCTGCTGCATTCATGTGATATTCAAGCCAATTTTTCCAGGCTTCCGATGTAGTCTGAGGACCAGTGTCTCTCAATTAACCCTCCATCCATGTCTTTGCCACCATACTGGGACTCATGGGACACCCAGCTTGGTGGACTGAGCAACTATGGGATGCTTGACTTCTCTGATATAAGGTGACTATTCTTAGGCTACTCTCACTGCTGAAGGACTCAGCCTCAGGAACTGAGCAACTATTAGATTCTCAGGCCCTTGTCTGTGAGGCAGCTGCTGCTACACCTGCATTGCATAAGGTTATTTAATAAATCCATTTAAATTTTTTTAGACTCTGTTTCACCCAAGAAACTTGACTAATGCCTTAGAACTGTGGCTTAGAACTTATGAGAGTTAAGGAAAAGGGGATTAATGGATGTTGGGATAGGATAGGGTCTGTCATAATCTCAAGCTTTCACATGCTCTATCTAACCCGTGTTTGCCCTGACTGGCTTCTATATATTGAGGATTCTCAAGTTTCACTTTTTATGTGTATCTTGGTATTTTGTCGCTGAGTCCATTGGTTAATGGGCTTTATTTCCCAGAAAAGTCTTTCCCCACTAAATGCCACATCTTAAACATCCAGTTTAGATGATCTTAAAGCTACCTGACAAGTGTTTCACACATTAGTGTGCCCACTCTGATGGAGCTGAACCTGCTAAGCAACAATGGAGACTCCACCATGCAGGACGCAGCACAGGACAGTTATCTCTGCCCATCTCTTAGGATTTAGTACAGCCTCGATTAACAGTCCTGTAAGCTCCACCTACTACATCAGCACTGCTCTACAAAAAACCACTAGGATCTTGAAGTGGGTTGTATGTGTCTATTTTGCACTTTTATTTGTTGTTTTATATGAATTCTAACCATTGTATCTATAGAAAGACTCAGAAGTCAGAGACTAAGTCACAATTCCCTTCCTTTAAAGACTTTGCTCATTAACTACCAAACATACTTTTGTTTACAGCCCCTTAGTCACAACTTATTTAGTTACTTAAATCATGGAAGGAGTCTGAGACAGTAGAGTTATAGAGGCAGGCATGCACTCAGGTCAAAGCTGAGACTCTTACCAGTGAAGACGTGGTGCTGTCAATGAGGCTGAAGTATAAATAACAGGCTCTTGGAAAGAAGAGTATTCCAACCCAGTGTTTCACCATGCCTGAAGGCTCCATTCAATAAAACATCTCTCCATTGAATCCCTACTCTGAACAGTAGACGACACAGCCATGGCTCCTGCATCAATGAAGCTTCCAAATACCACCAGGAAAATATAACTGTGGATTCCAATTAGTAAAACAACAACAAAACAAATTGCCAGATAGAGTCTGATGGGTGTGGGAGATCACATGGAAGAGAGGACCAGAGAGTCCTAAATTAAGAGGGTGATGGGAGAAGTGCACCCAGGAAAGGAAGCCCACAGATCAGTTAGCAGTGCCCTGGGGACATCAGAGTAGGGTAGGATATATCTGCATAGTCCCTGACAAACATGTAGCAGGACAGCCAGGTAGGCTGGCACCTTGTAAGGAGATAGATATGAGAAGCATCTGGACATGTGGTCAGGGACTCTGCAGCTACAGGTTGGAGGTTGACTGAGAAGACCTTGCAGAAGTTTAAGAAGAAGAGTATCTACCACACAGTGAGCACACAAGGAAGCTAGAAATCATGTTTTGTTTTGTTTTTTAAACCATGTGTTATATATTTTTTCCCTAATATGACCTCGCTATCTTCATCATTTTTTATATAATCATTTTTGAGACGTTTTCCTTCTCCTATTCAGGTGCACACAATATTGTTTGCCTTTTCCTGAACTGATCTTATTAAAATTCATTACGGGTGATTTTTTTCCCTCCTTTTCTAGATCCCTGTTTGTCACAGTTCTGTTTTCTAAAAGAGGCAGAAAACTATAGGGTACTTCCTTTAGGAGAAATAAACTATCATTTAATATCAAGGCATACTTGGCCAGTTCCCAGTCTTCCTTCTGATGTAACTGTTTTTAGGGCTGTTTATGGTTCACTGGGTGGTACTGAGCATATACTACTAGAGTCCCCCATTGGCCTTCACAGCTCTACAGATAACACGGAAGGAAGAGGCACTGAGGACTTCTTATGGTTGCTAAAGCTCACCTTCTGATTCGAAATTGGTCCTCAACTCCTGGCAACAACATTCTCAAACATGACCTCGCTATGACTTTACTAGGCTGTCTGGCATACTTGCCCAACCAGTTCAGTGCAAATCCAGGGAGCTTTGCTTCAAATTTTGATTCTTTCTTTTTTTATATAATCTTAGTATTTGATAACATTATGAGACATTTCCATGTCTCAGTCTTCTGCTTGACCTCTTTCTGTGGCTCTCCAGTGTTTGCAGGCTGCAACCTCTGCAGTCTCTCACCCTGAGGCTCTATTCTCTTTGCAACCTGTCTGCCAGCCCCATGTCAGATCCACATCAGTCTGCCCTCATAGCTACATACCTGTGACCACATTGTTTGCCTTTCTTGGACTCTCCCTCTTAGTTCTCAACTTGTGGGTTATTATGACAGGTCCAGGCAACAAAGAAAATGTTTTCAAAGAGGGAAAAACTAAGAGGATGGGGGGAGAGTTGGAACGATCAATGAGAAACTCTGGTGAGTTTCAGGAGAAGTGGCTGAGTATCCCCTTAAGAGGGGTAGAGGGACATGTACTGAACACCTTCTGTGGAGACAACATGCTTTGTGCTGGTATTCAAGTCTGCACTGCCAGAGAGTCAGGAAAGGGGTCACATAAAGATATTTCTTCATCTGAGTCTTGAAGCATGAACAGTTGCTCATGGGAAGAACAGAGCGTAGACCAGTGTTTCTCAACCTCCCTAATGCTAAGACCCTTTAATACAATTCTTCATGATGTCATGACCTCCAACCATAAAATTATTTTTGTTACTACTTCATAACTGTAATTTTGCTATTGTTATGAAACATAATGTCAATACCTTTTTTTTTCCTGATGGTCTTAGGTAACCCTTGTGAAAGGGTCTTTCAACCTCCAAAGTGGTCACAACCCACAAATTGAGAACTGAGAGGGAGAGTCCAAGAAAAGCAAACAATGTGGTCACAGGTATGTAGCTATGAGGACAGACTGAGGTGGATCTGACATGGGGCTGGCAGACAGGGTGCAAAGAGATAGAGCCTCAGCGTGGAAGACTGCAGAGGTTGCAGCCTGCAAACACTGGAGAGCCACAGAAAGAGGTCAAGCAGAAGACAGAGACATGGAAACCTTCAGAGCAGAAAGAGCTCTCTAAAAGCAGCATGGGAGAGCGATTTGACCGAGTGAAACTAGAAACAGGAAATCTGATTTCTGAAGTAGTTTCCCTGAGAGTTAGTGAAAAGCAGTTCCCTGAATAACAGTAATGAGATTGGCGTTCTTGAGAAAGAAACAACCAGGGAGGCAGAAAGGGTACAGCTTGGGGAGAAAATTGGATGAGAGATGTGATCAATAGTTAGGGATCAAAAATGGATTGCTAACTACTGATTGATGCTATAATGTGATAGAGATCAAAGGGTTAAGCAATACAGGAGAGGAGAACTGCCTTGAGTGGGTAGAAAGTAAGTTGACTTTAAAGGTAGTACATTCCCTTTTTTGTGTTTCCTTACTGAATGCAAAAACTAAGACTGAGGGAGAGTAGGATAGAGTGGGGAAGCCAGGAGAGATGAGCTAGGACCCACACTGCTGAGATATTTATGGAGGCCAGTCAAGTCATGAATACTGGCAGAGGATACACAATGACCACAGCAGTGATCTATAGACATCATAAGCATCATATATATCTGAAACATGACTCCAACATTCAATGAGCAATTATACAAGGCTGGAAGAATGTCAGGGATTCAAAGATGGACAATGACACACACACACACACACACACACACACACACATCTAATAATTAAGACGATCTGGTGGACATGGCCTTCCTTAAGGGACCAAAGGCATTATCACTGGAGATGTGATGAGCTAACAAGTTGAATTCCCTGGTGCCATGCTCTATAAAGTGAACAAATCTATGAAACATTTTTACCAATAATGTTTAACTCACATTTAATTGGTCAGGTTTTATATCCAAAATTCATATTATTAAAAATATACAGAGTTTAGAAAGACATTCAGGATCACAAAGAAAAAAAATTAAAGACTTCAGGGATATTCTAGGAAAAAAAAAAAAAACCAAAATCCTGGTCCGGTCACCTCGTCCAGTCAATATTACAGATCTGATAGAAACTAAGAGAGACTGAAGGCACAACACTCACATGCAACACGTGAACTTTGGTTGGATTTATTTAAAAGAAATCACTGTGAAAAGCCATTTAGGGAACAAGTGGGGACATGCAATAATGAACAGAGGCATTACTGTGTATTATTAATTTTTTTAAGTTGCCGGAATGCTAAGGTTTCCAGACGAACATCCTTACTTCTTAAAAAACAAGCTAAATAATTTAAGGATTGTGTAATTCGGAATCAAGAAAACAGAGATGGTATATGCCACCACCAGAGAGAGAGAGAGAGAGAGAGAGAGAGAGCGGGGTGGGGGTGGGGGGGATTCAAAAGAGGAAGGGATTTAGATGAAGCTTAATATCTCCTTCCCAGCCACTGTCTGTCAAGAGACTCACTGAAGTGGATGGTGAATACTAATTTTGAACTTCCTATGAGAAGCACATGAAGCCACAGCAGTCCCTGCTGATGCTCTGCATGAAGAGAGGAAGGGTAGGGATCAGTGGTGGGAACACGGACAAGGTTTTGCCATGAAGCGAAGCAATCTTGACCCATGGCAACATGTGTTTGCTATTGAATAAGGGGCTCTAGTCTAAGTGTTTTTAACTTGAATATGGAAGTGGGGAGGACAGAGACAGAAACACAGGAACAGACAGACAGACTGACAGAGAAACACAGACAGATTTATTCCTGGACTGACAGATATTACTGTGCTTCAGCAGTTGGGACATTAATGAGCTATCAGAGTCTGAAGAAGATGTCTACAGCTACATGTTGTCAGAAAGCCCTTAAACAGAAAAGATCAGAAGCCTAGAATGAAAGTACCCAAGATTTTGTGTCTTACTCCACATGTCCTGCGCAAACGCCAGCCTGTTGCTCTGAGGAAAGAGGGGTACTAAGAAAATAGCGAGAAGATTGTAGAATATGATAAACTTTGGGTCAATAGAGTGAAGGAAGCCAAAGAAAAATCCTGGGAGCAGATTGCCAAGAGACTTAGACTGTCTGTCTTGTCTGAGGGCTTCTCAGTCTGTCAAATCTAAGAGTCTTTAGGGGGAACAATAAATGAGCAGACCTTGAAAATTAAAAACGAGAGAGTGTGGGAGAGAAGGGGGAAGGGATTCTACCCAGAATACAGATAAATGGCTAAAAGGGGTGTGAAGAGTTAAAGAAGACAGAAAGACTACTCAGAATTTTTCAAAAACTAATCTATGTGGTTAGCATAGGAGGGGCATTGCAGAGCCCCTGGCCTGTGGAAGAGGGGCCCACAGAAATAAGCAGAGGCACTTCAGAAGCACTTGGAATTTGTTGGAAAAAAAAAAAGAAAACAGAAAAAAACTACCAAAACCCAAATGGCTTGCAGGCCATAAGAGAGACAGAGAAAGACAGACACACAGAGAGAAACAGAGACAGGGGTAGAGAGGCAGAGGCAGACACAGACAGAGAACACGCAAGGGCTAGGAAATATAGCCACCGCCAGCAGCTCTCTAAGGAGCTTCAGGGGAGAACAGGGAGGAATCAATCACACAGATGAATGACCAACACTGGGGAAAGCTGTCTGGATGGCTGCCATGTGTTTTCCAATAACTCAGAAAACAAAATATGTATCAATGCTCAAATATATATGAGGCAAATTTGATGAAATGTTGACTCTCGGTGGGAATTTGGATGCTCCTTATTGGATGTTATCATTAGTTATAATAGTCTTTCTTTTAGGTTTTCTGCATGTTTGAAAGTTTCTCAAAATAGTAAAAAGCGTGTTATACTCCTTCATGAATGATCATAGAAACCAACATGATTGTGACCATGAAAACAGTAAAAGAAGACATACATTAAATTGAGCAGTTTTTCAACAAATCCCTGAAACTGAAATGGGGAAAATGTGGACCAAAATACCACATTTTATTTTGTTTCTGCCTCTACACATTCCGAGTTTGATTTGTGTACTTGCTATTCTCCCAGGGACATCTCTGTTGTCAGCCCCACAACACTTACCTCATTTGCAAACATCAAGAAAGCTAGGAAGAGAAACAGACATGGTTCAGTCAACAAAGTACATGTTGCACAAACATGAAGGCCTGAGTTCGAATCCCCAACACCCACATGAAAAGCCAAGTGTGGTAGTGCGCATGTGTAATCCCTGTCCTGGAGACACAGAGCTTGGCAGATCCCTGATGCTCACTGGCTAGTCAACCTACCCTAATCCTTCCTTCCAAGTTAAGTGATAGACCTTGTCTCAGAAAAACAAGGCAGATGCCTCCTGAGGAAAGAAAGCTGAGGTCGTCCTATAGTCTACACACACATGTGCAGTGTCACATACACAAACACATGCACATATACCATACAAATAGACACACAGAGAGAGAAGGGAGGATAGCAATTGAAGATATCCAGTGCCCTCTGACCTCCACACCTCATGAACTTGGATGCACCAACACCTGCCACTGTCTCCTGCACACAAAATTTTGATAGAATGAATGAGGATAGCTTTAAACTGGTGTTAATCCTTCATCTGCTCTACTTTAAGGAAACAATTTAGTTGGGAAACACTTTTACAACCACTTACAACACACCAATGTATTGTGACATTAGAATTGAGAAACCTTGAGGTAGAAACAGCTTTATAATTGCAGAGTCACAGCCATGAGGGAGATTCTCTCCCTGAGCTGATCATTAATGCACAGGTGTCACCTGAGCAGGGGTGCAGGGGGTGCAAGGGGGCTCCTGGTGACGCTTGGGAGCTTTTTGCCTTACTCCGGCTCTATCCAGTGTTAGCATTTGGTCAAGACTTGGGATGAGTATAGGATGCTGTACACACACAATCAGACAGCTTGAATCCACTCTCTGGCTCTCGCACTAATGATCTGCATAATGTCTGCAGGACATTTCATCTGTCATTAAGTGCCTCTGTTTCAGGTTCATCAATCAATGAATTATAACAGCTGAGTGAGTCCATATATGGGAAGCAGCTGAATCATATTTTTCACAGAGTAACTTAAAAAATGTTGCTTATTACTAGGGGGTGTGACTATATTCTACAGTAGGAGTATGAGCTGTATTAAAGTAATTGATACAATCCAGGGGACCATACTTGTGGGATAGGGTTACAAAGGCATCTATAATATTTAAGGCTATATTCATTTCAGTTGTTACTGGAATGCACAGAACAAACTTAGCCATTCTAAATGCACACTTCAGTGATGGTAAGTAAATTATATTATTTTGCTACATCATGATCATCTATCTCCAGAATTCTCCCCACCTAATAAAACTGACTTCCTATACCTATTGGACAATAACTCCTATTGCCACCAGCCCCAACAACTACATTCTTCTTTCTGGTTCTTCTATTTTAACTACTTCAAGAACCTTGCACAGTACTTTTGTGCCTGGGACTGGGCCTATTTCACAACATCATTTCCTCCAGAGCCATCCATGTTGGAGCATACATCAGAATTCCTTTCCTTCCAAAGGCTGAATCATGCCCCATGATTACAATAACACGCTTTCTTATCCACTCCTCCAGCAACGGCACTTGGATTGGTTTCACATTTTAGCTACATGAATGATGCTATGAACGGAGATCTTTAAATATCCCAAGTGGAATTCTCATTTTAATTATTTTGAGTATATACTCCGAGTGAAAATGGTGGATCATGTGGGAAGTTGGTCTTCTTAACGTCTTAAGGAAATTCTATTGCTTTTGACAAAGATGATGCAATTTTATATTCCTACCAACAGCATGAAAAAAAGTTACAGGTACCCCTCCCCCTCTCTCCCGCATTTCTTTTGCTGATGTTTCTGTGATGTGGTATTTTTGTCCTGTTGCTGTTTTAACTTAGGTTAACTTTACATCCCGCGTGTTAGACACTTGTTTCTCTTCTTCGGTGAATTGCGCGGTGATGTCCTTTCTGGATTTGGTTGTGTTAGTTGTTGAGAAGTCTGTGTTGATGGAACATTCACCACTGGGCTGAGGTTCATGAATGTTACCTACTCTCTTCGCTCAAGCAGTTATCAGACTCCAAGCAGCCTGGACTTCACAGTATCGTCTCAAAGTATCAGAGACAAATTAAAACCTGTTGGACACAGAGTGGAGATTCGGGAACTATTGACAGAATTAGACAAAATCGGACTGTCTAAAAACTAAACAAGCTGTCGGGTAGAATTTTGAACTTGCTTTTCATGATGCCTATTGATTTCTATAGTAAAATGAGTAGATTTTTTTTAACACAACAGAGTCCATGTAATAAAAGTGTGTCTGATGTTTGTGGGCCACCGAGCTGGTAAAGACACCTTCTGTCAAGCCTGATGGCACAAGTTCTAAAGAACTGGTTTTTAAAAGTTGTGTGCAACACGTGCACGTGTGCACACGCGCGCGGGCGCACACACACACACACACACAGAAGGGTGAAATAGAGATGATATAGATAGATAGACGGACAGACAGACAGACAGACAGGCAGGCAGACAGACCAATGGGCAGATTGGCTGTTCTCTGTGTCCTCATAAGTAGGCTTGGGAAAGCTTTTTTGACATATGCTAAGTTCCCTGGCCCTGCAACTGTAAAGTATTATACATCAAGATGACCACATGGCAAGTCTGTGATTATCTCTTAACCCTCTGATGTGATTGGATTAAATGTCTTTTTGAGATTAACCTCCAGAAATCTTAAGATTTTTATCTAATGAAATTGTGAGAATTCTGGATTTTTTTTCCTTCCTAAATACATACTTAACTATTTCCCAAATGGCTACCTCTTAAGCTCTTATTGGGTTTTTTCAGGCTCTGGGCCAAAGAGACTGCATTTCTTTCTTTTTTTCTTCCTTACCAAATAAGTTAAATACTCAGTGTGCTCATTTTTTTAAGGAAATGAAGTTGAAATGATTAAACAGGAAATGTGCACTTAGCTCCTAATGTTGGCTACCTCAAGACAAAATCAATTCCATTTCAAATGGAATACTGTTGCAGAGCTGTTTAGAAATGTGTTGATAGGAAAGAAATATTGAAGGTGAATGCTCCAGAGACAGGAAATGAGAAACTTAAAGGTATCTTTTAACACTAAAAGGCACTCTGTCTTTCCTGGCCTGAAAACCTTGAGAAAAAAAAAAGTCTCTACAACGTTCTGCACATTTGAGACACTAATACATAGGGCGGAGAGCCAATGACACCTGGATAAAGAACCAAACTGTACTCTCCTAGGTCCCCTGTGCAAATTCGGAAGTTTACATTTGCAGATGCCCAAATTGATGACCGCACCTGCCCCCACTAACAGGAGCCAAGGGAAAGACAAATTGAAAAGTGTCAGTAGTTCTGGAGCCTTGTTGTGGACAAGCCACTTGCCTCTCTTGAAGGAGTTGGGATCTCAGTGAATAAGCATCTTAGTCCTGAGGAGCAGCTCTCAGGTTACATAGAGCAGAGCCTCACTTGCTGCAATAGCTCAGCTCATGGCCGAGAGAACATTTCTAACCATCTTCAATGTCGTTCAAGGCTCTCCACCAGACTACAAGTTTTTAAAGTTGGTCTTGTCCATCTGCACCTTGCTTGTGGGTTGTTTTAAATTTAAACTTTTTTTTTGTCCAACCCACATTGCTTGTGGGTTGTTTTAAGTTTAACTTTTTTTTTTGAGAATTTTCCTCCTAAGTCCTATATTTACATCATGTCTATCCTTCCCTCTCCTCCACCAACTCTTCCTGTGTCCTACCTGCTCTCAATTCTATGACTTCTCTCATCAGTGATCAATAAGTATATTCTGAATCATTGACCGTCAGAGAGGAGGAGGGGAGTTGAATATATCACAGCTACTCTGTGTTAACTATGTGTTCAAACCATGTATGTGTGGATGAGTACACACACACACACACACACACACACACACACACACACTTTACTGGCTAGTTTTATGCTAACAAGAAACAAGCTAGAGTCGTTTGGGAAGAAGAAATCTCAATTAAGAAAGTGTCCCTACAAGATTGGCTGGTGGGCCCGCCTGTGGTACATTTTCTTGATTAAAGATTGATATGGGAGATCCTAGTCAATTGTGGGCGGTATCACCCCTAAGTGGATTGTCCTGGGTCATGTAAGAAAGCAGGCTTAGGAAACCATGGAGAGCAAGCCAGTAAGCAGCATTCCTCCATGGTCTCTGCATTGACTCCTACCTCTAGGTTCCCACCCTATTGCTGCCCGGGACTTCCCTTACTGATGGCGTGTGACATAGAGTTGTAAAAGGAAATAAACTCACTCCTCCCCCATGTAACTTTTGGTCAGTCTTTTACCACAACAACAGAAACCTAACTAAAGCACCTTCCTTGGGAGGTGGGGATTTCGTGATCTTGAAATTTAAACAAGTTCTCTTCTGTATGAATTTCAAAAATCAAACTAATTCAATACAACTTCTGGAAATAAGTAACACTTGAAATGATAACAACCACAATTTGTCTTAAACTAGTTTTAGATCCAAGTTCTCTTATGAAATTCTTTTTTTTCTAGGATAAATTATGCATACATATGGGCAGAGTAAAAGAAATAACCAAAAAGGATGATTTTCTGCTTCTAGAAAAACTCAGGTAGAATGCTAGGAAAAATTTTGCCTGTTCTTATCTTCTCCTAGGTTTTTTTGGGTGATCATTCAAAAATAGATCTAAAAATAAATTTAATAAAGAATATGCTATATTTTAATTCTCACAGGAGGCCATTCAAGTCTTACCAACAGTCTAATAATAACAGTATTCTGTTTACCTGAGACATATGTGGTTTCCAACATAGTGGACAATTGATAAATGTTTATTGAATAAGTCTGTGGGTAAAGAAATGTATAAGAGAGTGCCATCCCATGGTGTAAGAATCTGAAATATAGCTGTTTCCAAAATGATGACTCTTCTAGTGTGATTGCATTAGCAAGGACAAAGAGATATGTAATTCTATATCATTTAATTTTTGAGCATATTTTCTGATTTTCCTCTAAGAATATGCCCAGCAAGAACCTATTCACCTGCATATGTGCAAAATCCATATTTAGAAACTGCACGGTCTTAGGCAAGAAACCTGAGCCCTTTCAGATTTCAGTCTCTTCCTCGCACAATGGTACTGACCAAGGTAGCAGAGCTAAATGATTTAGGGTTCATGAAGTATTCATACTTTATGTGAACTGGCCTGCAATAAACAATAATTATTAGAGTTGCGATTATCCATTTTCTCTGCAAAATCATTAGGTGCAAGAAAGTAATAAATTTTCTTCAAAAGATTTTTTTAAATCAGATCCTTCTGTAGCAATGATTGTTATTTACCTAAAACTGAAATACAAAACAATGGGAGCATTAGTGCCCATGTTTTCTACAGCCCTGTACCTCCTACCATGCATAGGGTCTAGCATACAGGCACAGACCTAAGGTGGCCAAGATCTGTTGACAAATTACTTAAAAAGACCAGTGGACAAGAGAACAACTTTTCTCCTGACCTTGAATTCACCTCACCAAAACTTTGCTCATGAATTCAACTTCTACATTTCTTTTCCAAACATGACAAGAATTTCAGTTCCATGCTGAAGAAGCCTTTCTGTCCTCAGTAGTAATTATCAAAGGGAATTGGAAAAACTGGAAGTAGATCAGATAGGTAAAGTACATGACTGGCCCCAACTGGAGAGTTTCCTGGTATAGATTTTTATCAAAGAAAATAATGCAGAGGACCCCATTTTGGAGATATGAGTATTTCTATGGAAGGCAGGAAAGAGATCTATCTCTGATAGGAAGAGACCAGCAGACCTCACCAGTACTGGAGTGAAAACAACTTCTTGACAAAACTCACTGAGACTTTATTGTGGCTGTATCTTCAGAGCCACACTATGGGAAAGACAAAATGAATCTCATGTGAGGGATGAAGATACTGAGTCATGGAAGAGTTTGACACGTGCTCAGAATCATAGCTGGCAAGCGGTAAGTGCAAGATTTAAGTCCAGGCAAGCAGATTCCAGCTACCGCTTAGCCAGCACATGACACTGCCCTCTTCATTAAATCTGCGCTGTCTTCTGCACTGTGGCTGAACACATAGGCTTGCTTGACAAGGGCTTTGATGGCTGTGCCAAAAGGTTAAATAAAAACTAAGCAGAGGATTTGTATTCTACAAGTTCTGGTTATTGTCCATCTCTGGGTCCAGAGTGAGAGAAAAGGTCAAAAGCCAGGAAAAAAAAGGAGAAAGAAGAAAGAAAATGATAACAAATAGAGAAGGAGCAAGAAGAAACCCCTTGGAGTATAAGATAGCAGTAAATTTAGACAGGTCTTACTGAAGTATAGGAGAAGATTCCAAAGACTCCCTTAGCAGAGTTCAGGGAGGACAAATGGAAGCCAGTGGCACACCGATTGCTAGAACTGTAGTTTTACCCCATGACCCAGATTTCTTTGCTGAAAATAGCTCCCTAGTTTTTCCTTTAAAAACAGCCTCCCCTTCCCTCCTGACTCTCATATGAATTCTGGGGCTGATTCAACTACACTCCTGTGCCCCACGTTTAAAATACTCAGCATCCTCGTGATAGCTGGGATGATCGAGGATGGCAGAATCTCAACTAGCCATGGGGTTTTGATTGATTTATAAGAAACGAATTGGATCTTCTTCCGGACAAACTGGTGTGCTCTGGGCCTAGACTTGGCTGTGGGCATCCTTTCGTATTAATGGGCAAAGCCGGCCTCAAATGAAGAGAACATAAGGGGTAAGACAGCTGGGGAGGCATGTGGTTTCCCGGAGGTCTCTCTCACATCAGAATCTGCTGAACCTACCAACTTGACTCATTAGTTCTGTGAGTCAGGAACAAAACCTGCCACTAAATTCACTTAATTTGGTTTTCTGCCATTTGTAACAGAATCCAGACAAGTCTATTGAGTCACAGAGAAAGTCCAATAATGGTCATTTTATTTACTCAGACATTTTTACTCTTTTATTTTATGTCCACACATAGAAATGTCTAAAAGGATAGCTTCATTTAGAACTCCAGTCTCATGATACCTTTCTTCCCTTAAATTCTAAAATGTCTTTCTTGTACATTTTTTCCTGTTTTTAAGACCCAAATTATCACATATCAAAAAAAAAAAACAATCATATAGTGTGTTGAATACTTACCCATATAGTTGCCTTATTAAGCTGCCACTTCTAAGCACAAGGAAAAACTGCCATTAAGAACTTAATACAGGGCGGCTCCTTAGGCAGCATGTGAGATAACTTAGGAAATTTCTTTTAAAAAATACTATAACTGGTGGAAATCTAAAAGGGATGAAGTCAAGCAGAACAGTATTCCTCCCATTTCAATAAAAGTAACAGAGGAAGCTGAGGAACTTGAAGGGTACATTAGGAAAAACCAATTTAGAAAACGTGGTGCAAAACCCAGAAGCTTTTGTTCTCATTAAATCTTTAGGTGATTCCAGCCTTAAGGAAATCTTAAAGTCTTATTGGACATCAGCGAAGACACTGGTCCATGGTACATGTGGACCTGAGTTGATAGAGGCAGACAAGGATGGATCCTTAGGGATAAATGTGAACTCTCACAGTGCGTTTTGTCTCATGTGACCATTGTTAAGCAAAGTGGTGCTCAGGAAGGTTGTTCATCACAATTAGCATGACTCGGAGTAATTACATTTGCCACACTCATCAAGATAGAACTAAAACACACTTAAGCGTTCTAGTATATATACAGAAAGCCCACTCTTTGTGTCTCTTTAAAAGCGTTAAGATGGAAGAAGGCTAACCACTGTACTGGCTTTAATCCCACACACCAAACCTTTGGAGCTTTCCAGATTTAGATACCACATTTGTGTGTGTTTCTCTGGCCTATTTTCTAAGTGACTTGAAGGTTATAAGTGTAAAGCCAGCCTCAGAGGAGGAGATCTGCAGTGAGTCAGGTTTACAGTGCAAGCTGCATTGACCCTTCTACCTCACACTCAGTATAATCTACTGTTCAAGTACATGGTCCCATGCAGACATGTCAGACTAAGATCCCCAGATGTTCTGAAACTCACTGCCTTCGACTTCTCTGTACATTTATTCTTTCTCTCTTGGTTATTTTCTTTCTTCTCACTTGATTTAAGATTGTAAATAGCTCACGAGCAGTCCTGATCTTTAAGATCAGTGCCCATGACAGTCACTAGATGTGGAGCAGATTATGTAGACACCGGCAAAGATACATAATCCATATCTGAGTTAAGAAGAAAGTCACTTGCTGATCTTAAAAGATTCTGAGGATGAGACTTGTCGTGATGGCCCAGATTTGAAGTCTAATATTTTGTTTTGAAGTGCCTTGTAAACTTTTATAGCAATCCCTGTCTGCATATTTTATTAGTGTTGTAGAAGCCAAATGTGTGATCCCTAGAGTCGTGATTGTTGCCACACAGCTGCTGTCATGACACATACTTCAGCAAGTGATCATTCAACAAAGAGAACAAGAAGGCCCATTGACTAAAGAGATAAAATCACTACCGCAGAAAACTCACTTCACAAGTACAGCCGGCCTCTCAAAGAGCAGGGCAGATCAGGAGAGGCCAAATCCAACCAACATAAGTGTCCCTCCATCAGGAAGGGTGTCTGATTAAGCAAAATAACAACAAACGCTATCCTGTAGTGGGCTACAGTGGGGAATCTGTGAAGTCAAATAAAAGCCCTAATCTGCAATACTGTAGCAAGACTTACAAAGCCTAAACTATGACATTCATGATAAGCAAGGTAAGCATGCATTGTGTCGAAGCTGCTCATTCTGAAACATATGTTCCTAGGTAAGATGCTGAATAAAAAAATTCAGTGGCAACTCTGCTGGCCATTGAGGTAAAGATAAGATTATACCAGCTGTTTGTCTAGTTAAGGATGTTGACAAATCCCACAATAGCAAGACCAACCTCTGACTAACTCAAGCTCCACAGTCCACCTACTGATCAATTCATTCACTCTAAATTAGCCCATCATTCTCCAACATGAAATTCTCTTTTGACACAGAAAGTGAGTAATCTAAATTTGTATTTTCAGTAGGAACTTCATCACCCAACTGTGGTGTGACCACATAGTATAATAATCTACCAATAATTTATTTTGCTACATGGGAGTTACAAGACGATATCCTGTTACCATATACACTTTGATTCAGTAACCTCTCTAGTACTGCTTTCTCCATAGACAGAATAGACAGTTTTGGGGATCACCCAGGGATAGCAATGGAGTCATTCCTTTCCATACCAGTTGATACTTCATCTCCCAGTTTTGAATTCTGCAGATCTGGAGGTCTTAGAAAAGTGCAGCCACCAAAGGGGAAAGTGATGATTCCACTGAACTGAAAAACAAGACTCCTACTTGGTCATTTTGAGTTCTTCTAGTCATTCAATCAGCAACCAAGATGAGGGCCACTCTATTGGCTTGAGGTATGAGTCCTGATTATCAAAAGGAATCGTGGCTGCAAAGTGGAGGTGGGAAGGAATGTATGGAGTTCATATTCTTTCAATAGCAAAGTTTGTTGCAAAATAATCCAAACTAAAGGAAGGTATGGCCACTAAAGGTCTGGACACTTTAATATTAAAGATCTGAGTCACCCACTAGGTAAAGGAATTAGACCAGCTGAGCAGCTGGCCCAGCAGGAAGGAGACATGAAATGCTTCAGAAGTTATTAATATCACTAAACCTAAGAAAGCTATATGTAGTCTGTTACTTTTTTATGTGGTTTGATAGGATAATACTTAATTTGACTACAGCAACTGTACTTCTCCTTTTGGTAGGAAGATGATAGTGTGAAAACAAATTCTATAAGAGGAGTCTATCCCTGTATTCGTTATTGCTGCAATGAAAATGTTCAAGTGTGTTTACAAGGACTATGCTTATTTTCTCTCGCTGGTATAATCCCATTTTTTCTCTATTCTGACTTGGGAGCTTCATGCCAAAATCTGCACTGATTCTTGAAATCAACCAATTTGAAAAGCTATATTAGTAGAGTGTGCTAGAAGGAGGCCATCTAAAGCTAGAGTATGAGGAAAGAATTCTTGGCAGTGTAGCTTCAACACAGCCCTTCATTCTGTTGATGGTGGTTGGTTGTGTCTGATCATTTCTGACACTCCCAGCACTGACCACACCGTATCAACATAGACAGACCAGGCCTGGTCAGATAGTGTCACCTCCCCAGAGGCTGGATCCCATGCTCTCAGCATTTTCTAGGTTGTAAAATTCCTACTCATTTCATTTTATCCTTCCAGCCTAAATGGTGGATTTTCCTGGTGTTCACACAAGCTGTGTTAATATAAACTACCTCCCTGACCTAGTCTCTTTTCCCGTGGCTGTGATGAAAATACTCTTTCAAATGAGACTTATGGTAAAATGGTTTTGTTTGGTCTCACGATTAGAAGGTTCAGGTTATCATGGCACAGACTCCAAGGCAGCCAGCTGGTCCCACAACATCCACAACCAGGAAACAGAGAGATGAGTGTTCAGCTCTCTTTCTCCATGTTATACAGTCCAGAATCCTCTGCCGAGGGAATGGTCCCATCCACAATTACCACTGGCCTTCCACATGCATTAGAATAATCAAAGCGATCTTTTACAGACATTCGCTGAGGACCATCTCTCATGTGATTCCAGATTCTGTCAGCTGACAATTAGCAGTAACAGTCACAGGCCCTTTCTGCTTTCTCTCTTTTTTTTCCTGGCATTTATTTAACAAAATCCTCTATGTTAAAAATTACAAAGATGGATTGTGTTTTCTGATTGAACACTGTGGTGGTTTGAATAAGAACAGCCCCCTAGGCTCATAGATTTCAATGCTAGTCACCAGGAAGTGGCACTATTTGGAAAGATTAGAAGGATTAGGAGGTGCGGCCTTGTTGGAGGAAGTGTGTCCCTGGGGGTGGGCTTTGAGGTTTCAGAAGCCCTTGTCAAGCCTAGTCTCTCTCTTTCTCTCTGCCAGCAGATCAGGATGTAGATCCTAGCTACTTCTTCAGCACCATGTCTGTCTGTGTGTAGACATGCTTGCTACCATGATGATAATGGACTAAACCTCCGAAACTGTAAGCCAGCCTCCAAGTTAAATGCTTTCCTTTATAAGGGTTTCTTGGCTATGTTGACTCTCCACAGCAACAAAATAGTGACGAAGACAAACACTAACACAAAAAAACAACACTGTTGACCATAAATGGTATTGAGTCAAAGGGTTCACCTATGTCATCAGTCAGCAAATTCCAGTGCTATCATTCCAATGCTCTTGCACGGGACAACAGTGTCGTGCTCAGTTTTCAGCACAAAAATTGTTTGCAGATTCTTCAGATATTAAGAAGGCCACAGTACAGGTATGTGATGTCTCATGACAGTCCGAGGAACTCGGTGTGGAACCTCACAGTGAAACACATCAGAGAGTAAACGCAGCTGCAGGTCAGTTCAGCTCTGGTCCCGGCATCAAACAAGCTTTAAAAAACAGCTTTTAAAATGTTTTAACCTTGGAATCATTGATGAGGCATTTTGAACCTGTACTGGGGAAAATGATCAAAGATTAATCAAAGAACTCAGTTGTTTGGCGGTTGGTTTTGTCTCACACTGAAGCCCAGATAGCCCGGAACTCCCAGCAATCCTCTGACCTCAGATGGCCCACTGTTGGGATCATAGGATCCTTTAAAAAAATCTGAGATATAATTCAGATGTTTTCCAGAAAGCACTCCTTAAGTCTGAGTGTGGAAGCAGAGTCTGGCTTCAGCACAGGAGAGGGGCAGTGAGCACGAAACCTTTGCAGCCCCTCTGGTTGTCTTCAGGGAAAATTACCCCCATTTACCTGCCAATCAGAGAGCTGGTCCAAGACTGACAGGGAAAAATCTACTCAGAAGCCTGTTGGCTAACCATAAGTAGTTCTTAACTACTTGACGAGGATAATGAAGTTGTGTACAGGAGTCAGACAATACAACTCTACAAAGATGGGGATCATGCTAAGATGGTATATGTGCTAACATGCCAATTTGTTATTTGGGCCTTTGGTAGTTGCAAAATTATCAAGAAAAAACTTGTGTATAAATGTATTATTGCTGATCTAAACACATCCAACTAGCTGCCAGAAGAACTAGAAAGAAAACCAGGTAACAATTACTTCTCTTGGGAATTAGGGCTGAGAAAATGGAAAATGGGAAAGCAGCCTGACAGCTCTTTGCCCAGCTTTTCTGTAAATTTGATGTGTGACAAGGTGAATGTATTAATTCCAAACATCATAACTACTGTTCTAAACTCCGTGCTGGGAATGCAACATGTCTCTGCGAGTTGTGAGAAGCAAGGGCTTATCTGGGAGAAGAAAATAAATGCAGTTTTGGACCTTCTGAGCAGCAATTTAAGATTCAATGCAATAACACTCATTTAAATCAAATGCAGTCAACTTGCACATCCAAGTAACCCAGAAAAGAGTCTTACCCCCAAAACAACCTAAACAATAGGTCCTTTCTGGAGCTGGGGAGATGGCTCATTCAGTAAAAAAAAAATCTGAGTTTAAATCTCCCATAGCCATGTAAGTTTGGTCACATCTATAGCCCAGTGTTGGGAAAGGAGCAGAGACAGGAGGATGCCTGGAGCTTCCTGGGCAGCTAGTCATCCAGTCATCCAGCCAGTCAGCCAGTCAGCCAGTCAACCAAGCAGAATCACTGAGCTCAAGCCCATTGAGGGACCGTGACTCAAAAAATCAAATGAAGAGCAACTGGGGAAGTCATCTGACATTGGCTGTGCACACACACACACACACTGAGAGAGACAGAGACAGAGACAGAGACAGAGACAGAGAGGGAGAGAGACGGACAGAGACAGAGACAGAGACAGAGACAGAGAGGTTTTTTAAGTGACAAAACTTCATGACCATTGGAACGGAAAAGTAATTACAGCCTAAATCCAAACTACTAAGAGCGAAAGGTTCTGTCACAAATTGAATGCCTAGAAAAACAAGACAGATAAAAGGAGAGCTTTTGCATCAGCCAGGTTCTCCAAAAGCATTAGGCTGTCATGGAAACCTCAGGTCCCTTAGCTGGGACAGTGAATCCTTGGGGTTCACTCAAAAATGGCCAGCAGCCTTCTCCATCCTGCTGGAAAGTGTGGAGCCAAATGAAAACTGCTGAGACAGGACACTTGTACTGATCTGCCCATGGGGTGGGATGAAAAGCAGTGGTCTGACTGTACAGTAGGTGATCGCTACACCAGTTGGGGTACCTGTACGCGCGCTTGGTGTCTGTGCTGTGCTCCATGTCCTTTAAAATGTTTAAGTCGATGCAAATTCACTTGCACTGCATTGCAATCTAAATCCACAGGCATCATGACCAGGCTAAGTTACAGGTGAGGTGCCAGAGGCATTTGGAGTCTAAGTGACTTATTTGTTGGAGGTTACTGCCTGCAAGTGCAGAACTTCAGACAGAATTTGTCCAGAATTCATGTTCCCAACAACTAATTAGGTCATAGTGCTTCTTAAAGAGAACCAGGAATGAAAGAAAGGGGGAGGGAAAAATAAAGGAAACATCACACAGTAAATCCATTGTTTAGTAGCAGCAGTAGCTAACCAGAACACTCAAGAACGAGAGACAGTATGCTAAAAAGCACAAGAAAGATAATATGAGAGAATAAACATCAACTGTGTGACTGCGGAAATTGTAGCTAGAAATCAAACAATAATACAGCTAATTAAAATTAGTAGCTAGACGAGGGGTCTGCAGAAATGAAAAAAGAATCTATTTCTTATTCACGGTGATCAATAGGTAGGTATCACCAACACTTGACAAATTAAAACTTAAGACTATTCTTCTTAGTGAAAAGGTACTTTATTGTTTATTTATGTGCATGTTTGTGAGTGTCTACAAGTGAGCTTGGGTGCCCTGAGAGGCCAGAAAAAGATATCAGGTCTTCTAGAGCTAGATTTAAAGGCTGTTGTGAGTTCTGGGTGCTGGAAATAGAACTCAGGTCCCCTGTAAGAGGGAGGCTGGAGGGTGGAGCTATGGGAGGGAATCACCATTTTAATGCTAGCTCACACAACATAGCAGTATCCTATCTCAAGAAATGAAGTTGTGGGCAGGAGAGGAAAACTTTATCAGTTCTTTTCCTGTTGCTGTGATAAAATACCATGACTAAAGCAAATTATAGACAGAAAAGGATATTTGTGCTTATGATTTTGGAGGAGAGTTAATGACAGGGGAGGCAGCAGGTGGGAGAGCACATCTTCAATGGCAAAGACACAGGGAGCAGAGAGAACAGACTGAAATCTGGGTAAGGCCCTGCATTTTCAAAGCCCTTCCCCAGTGCTGTTCTTCCTCCAGCAAAGCTGCACTACCTCCCGAGACAGCACCACCAACTGGGAGCCAAGTGCGCAAACCCCTCAGCCTGTGGGGGACATTCCCCATTTTAACCACCCATTTAATTTTTAAGGTGTTTGCCAAACCCGAGAGAGAGAGAGAGAGAGAGAGAGAGAGAGAGAGAGAGAGAGAGAGACAGACAGACAGACAGACAGACAGACAGAGACAGAGAGACAGAGAGACAGAGAGACAGAGAGACAGAGAGACAGACAGAGACAGAGAGAGAGAGAGACAGAGAGAGCGCATCGATAATGATTGAAATCACAAAAGAGAAGTGAGGTCAAACAAACCATCTTGTGAAGATGAGGTGAATCTACCAACTACAACCAGGAAGATCTCAGGAAGGTTTAGAAAACCAAACAACTGTTCATCACACACAAAAGATAGATAAATGTCAGGCCCACATCACAAAGCAATAAGAGAGGGGGGAGAGGGCAAGGGAGAGGGAGACACTAAGAGAACAATCCCATTATTAATGTACACATTGAATGCCTTCAAGAAATATAAGAGCAATAAATTCAATTGGCAATGATAAAAGAGTTGTTCGATAAAGAATATGTCATGGAATACTAAAGACCCCAGCATAGAAATTACTTGTTCAAATTAAAAGAAACAACCTAGCTATCTGAAGTTAAGACCATTAAAGTTTTTTAATTGAGAACATTAGAAACTAAAATTCTAGACAGTTTAGACCATAGCAACAATGAGAAGTCTATATGTCAGAATGTATGTGATGAAGAAAAATTCAAAGCCTTACTCAAATTATTAAAAAAGAAAAAGAATTTAAAAAATATTTATACCAAGGGATTTTTAAAAAAGAAAATAAATATAAGGAAAGCAGTAAAAGTTGAAGACAAAAGTGGGTATTAATGACTTGTGAGCTAATTATGTAAAAATAATAAACATAAAAGTGACTCATCGGGTGAAATTGGATGAAAGGAGTAAAAGAGAAATGTATCTCATTTCCAAAAGAAAGTACAAAGAAAACCCAAACAGACAGAGGCAATGATTAGAATGGACTAAAATCTATATTTGACAGAAGCCTGATAAAACTGTCTCCTGAGAGGCTCTGCCAAAAGCTGACAAATACAAAAGTGGACGCTCTCAGCCAACCATTGGACTGAGCACAGGGACCCTAATGGAGGAGCTAGAGAAAGGACC
The DNA here is from genome assembly GCF_000001635.26 of Mus musculus. Lineage (NCBI taxonomy): Eukaryota > Metazoa > Chordata > Mammalia > Rodentia > Muridae > Mus > Mus musculus. Next base: position 61,013,895 of record NC_000068.7, on the reverse strand, counting down.
CAAGGAGCTGAAGGGGTTTGTAGCCCATAGGAGGAGCAACAATATGAACCAACTTGTACCCCCCAGAGCTCCCAGGGACTAAACCACCAACCAAAGAGTATTCATGGAGGGACCCTTGGCTCCAGCCACATATGTAGCAGAGGATGGCTTTGTCAGGCATCAATGAGAGGAGAGGCCCTAGGTCCTGTGAAGGCTCGATGCCCCAGTGTAGGGGAATGCCAGGGCCAGGAAATAAGAGTGGGTAGTTTGGTGAGCAGGGGGAGGGGGGAGGGAATAAGGGATTTTCGGAGAGGAAACTAGGATAGGGAATAGCATTTGAAATGTAAATAAAGAAAATATCTAATAAAAATAATAAATAAAAGAAAGAAAGAAAGAAAGAAAGAAAGAAAGAAAGAAAGAAAGAAAGAAAGAAAGAAAGAAAGGAAAAAAAAGAATGGACTAAAAACAACTTAAACAACTATGTGGAAATAGTCTTCAAATGCACTTAAACATTGAGATACAATGTATCTGTTTCTAGGGAAGTCCGACCCCAACAAAGAGTTCTGAAGACAAACACAAATTACCAGTGACAATCCCGAGAGGTTGCCAAAGATAACTCGCCCCAGAAACACCAGATGCCATCAGTCTCACTAACGACATCATTCAAAGCACAAAGGAATAGGCCGTCACCACACCAACACTGTTATCTGTGTGTGTGTGTATGTGTGTGTGTGTGTGTGTTAGGACTAGGAGAGAAAGAGGACACTGACGTCAGTACTGATAAACAGAGTGCAAAGAGAAACTACAGATCAATGTACAATTTATAAACAGTCCAGGAGCATTGTGAAATATAAGGAGCTAGTCAGTTCATGCCCAAGAGTAGATTGGAGTTCATCCTGGAGATACAAGGAGTACTTCAAAATTAGACCATCTAGTCACCAAGAATTAACAGGTTAAAGGAGAGGCCCCACTAACCATCTCCATAAATAGTAAAACCTCATTTTCCAAGACTGAATAGCGGCGTACACCTATTATTCCTGCCATCGGGAGACCGAGGCAGGAGAATCAAAGGCTTACCCAACTGAGGGAAAGCCAGCCCAGGCTACAGAGCAAGACCCTGTTCAAAATGAGCAAACAAATATCAGCCCTCAAAAATAACAATCAGTCCAACAAATGGGGGGGGGCATACTGCACACCCCAGGTTAAAAAGGCAGATCCACATACAGACTAATGTTTGTCTCTGTATAGACATAGTTCACACACATATGTATCCATGTAAGTATATGTGTACATATTACACACACACACACACACACACACATAACCCAAATCTAGCATTGTGCTCAAAGAAAAATCTTTGTAATTAGTCTCATTACCATAAGAAACAAGATGGATACAGACAGCCTTTGAGAATAAAGCAGGAGACATCAGGGCAAACCCAGTGGCAGCTGCTAATTATGAGAGCAGCCGCAGATCAACAGGGGGGACACTTGGGTGTCAGTTAGCTCTGTGTCCCACTCAAGGACAATATCAGAATAGGCGGCAGGATTAGCCTGGCAGGATCAGGAAATTAGCTACACTCAGGTGATTGGGCAAATAAGCCAATTGTTTAAGGATAATGAGAGACGGGTTTTTGTTAATGAAGAGGAGAAACACATGAATTTTAGTGAAACTAAATTTGGTAAAGGATTGAGAACGAGACTCCTGTATTGTCAAAGCACTTTTATTTTTCTCTTAGCGGTTAGCCACTGGGGATAGCTAGGCACCATGAGATAGCCCTTTTCTGCAGCTTACTTTCACCTAATGACTTTAGCCCATAGCATCTATAGATCATTCCAGCATAAGTCAATTATTTCACTGACAATTACAAAATGATGGTTTTCTAATGCTCTCATTAGAGCATTAGACACATGGACTAGCTGGTGTTCTTCTCTAGGAACGATTCCCATTGCCTTGAAAGGTGGGATAAATTACGTTTTTTTCCCTTTAATTACAGATTTAGAGAGTGAACATTTGATGTAAAAGTCACCTTCAAGGTGGAAAAGGAAGCCACTGTGCATTTTCTCTCTTCCTTCCCCCGTCCCCCTCTGGATTTAAAGGTTATTTTTTACAGTTAGTTATTTTTTTTAAATGTTAAAATTGCCCCAAATTTGACCAGAGGATGTATGTCTCCTCAAGCTGGTTCTTAGGTACTCCTGCTGTGAGCCCATGGTCTCTTCCTTGCTTTGGCAACAATAATATTATCTTAAGCCCTGCCGTATACTTGCTCTGCCGTCTACACCTGGGATTCAGTCATAGGTGGGTTTTTTTTTTCCAGTTCCAAAATATTTAGAAAACAGCATGAGAATGCTAAACACACAGGTTGTCACTGGGGTGCCATTGGTCTTACATGGTGTGTCAGTTACATGTAACGTTTGATATGAAAACCGTGGGTTTTGTGTTTATATTTCAATTTAGATTTGAATATCATAGGATTTCCCCCTAATGTCTCTGTCTATGTGTATTTTGGAGGGCATTTTTTGAAAACCTTGGTTCCTAGTAATATTAACAAGCTGGCTTATTTGCTACTGTGTTTCAATCGCTTCCCATTTACACTGATAGCATTAACTTCGAACAGTAAAATGAATTCATTTTAAATTACCTTTCTTGTTATTTTCTCGTGTGTGTGTGTGTGTGTGTGTGTGTGTGTGTGTGTGTGTGTGTGTATGCATATGTGTGTGTGAATATGTATGTGTGTACACACACACACACGTAAAGGTCATAGTGGAAACACTTGGTTCTCTGACAAACCTACACTTAGTGTTTTAGGGATACTAACATACCAAGCCTGCTTGGAAAGTAGCTAAGCCTCTCAGCGCCCCTCACCCTGGCAGGGGAGGGTTCCAGTTCCTCTGTATCTCAGTCAGCACATGTTACAATATTTGTTTTGATCACAGCCATGTTGTGGATTTGATGGTCACTCGTTGTGGATTTGATGGTCACTCGTTGTGGTTTTGATTTGTAATTCCCTGATTAGATCCTTAATGTGGTAGTGTAAGGACCTAGAAATAGCTGGGGAAATGGCTCAGTGGACAAAAAGCTTGCCACACTAATGTGAAGATGGATTTCAGATCCCTAGAATCTACATAAAGAGCTGGGCAGGTCACCCACCCTTAATCTCAGCACTCAGGAGGTAGGGGCAAGTGACCCCTGTGGTAAGATGGCTAACTAAGCTGTAGAACTGGTGAACTCTGGTTTAGTGAAATACCCCTTTTTAAATAAAGGGGTGAGTCTTCAGAAAAAAAGTACCTGATACCCTGATACAACAAGAGAAAGGCACTACTAAGGAGCAAGAATGGCCTACCTGAATGACTCAGCAGCTCAATTCCTCACCAAAAGCAAGGAAAAGATCACGGGGACTCAGGCTGTGAGTTCCCATCCCCAAGAACCACATGGAGAAAGAGAAAACTGACCCGCTGACCTACACATACAAAACAAATAAATTAATAAACTTAAATCTAAACAGATTATATAAAAAGGAATGAAAAGAGAGGGGGAAATATTAGTAATCTATTCAGCAAAGATCTTGTGTGCAGGATATATGAAAAAATCTTACAGCTGATTAATTTTTGTAAAAAGTAATTCAATTTTTAAAAAGCTTTGAATGGCCACTCCATACATAAATGGTGGCGATGTCATTAATGGATAGTCAACATTATTTCCCAAGGACATATAAATTAAAATCACAATGAACTACCACAACACATCCAAATTAAAATTACTAAAATTAAAAGGGCCAAAAGAATAAGCATTGGCTTATAATTCTCATTCTTTTCTGGTGAGACATAAAAATGCTACTTCCACTTGGAACAGTTTTGGCAGTTTCTTACAACATCCAATATGCACTTAGCAAAAGTCCCAGCAATGAACTTTACAGTATTTATGCAAGAGGGATGTTACTCTTCATCAGTGTGTGTGGCACCTGTTTATGCTTTGGGTGGTAAAGTGTTCAAATGTTAAAATGTATGTGATTCAGAAGCTGCAGAAAATACCTAAGATTTTGGTCAGAAGTCAGAGGTCAAAATGGCCAAATGGTCAAGAACTTGAAACATAAAAAAAAGGCATATATATATATATATATATATATATATATATATATATATATATATATTCAAAACAGAATCACATGATTAGATACCTGTGAGTGGACATTAGGAATAAAGATCTGTATATCTCCTATTAGGGACCCTAGGCACTGTTCATATACAACAAACACCAGCCAAACAGAAAGACAAAATGGCTTAGACAACTGATACCATCTCACTTAGTAAGGTTAGATGCATAACCCAGGTATAAGTTTGCCTTTTTTGCTCATAGGATTTCAGTCAGTATCATGATCTGAGGATAACAGTGTTCATAATCCACTAGTATAAGGTTCTCCAGTTCAGATTAAAGAATATATGCCAGAATCTTCTATGGCTCAAGGTTCTACTGTTACTTGTTGTGCATAACCACAGTAGCTTGCTCACTTACTGATAGAATTGTTTTTGTTTTTTTTTTTAATATTATCAAGCCTATTTATAGCTCCTTGATTTGGGTTCATGAGTTAAACTGTTCTAGCCAAAAACCCTTTCTATCAGCTGATTTTGAGGGTCCCCATATGGCCACAGTGTGGTGATTTGAATATGCTTGGTCCAAGGAGTGGCATATTTGGAGGTGTGGCCTTGTTGGAGGAAATGTGTCACTGTGGGAGTAGGCTTTGAGACCCTCATCGTAGCTGCCTGAGGAGCCAGTCTTCTGTTTGCCTTCAGAACAAGATGTTGAACTCTCAGCTCCTCCTATGCCATGGCTACCTGGATGCTGCCACACTCCTGCCTTGATGATAATGAACTGAACCTCTGAACCTGTAAACCACCCTCAATGAAGTGTGGTCCTTGTAAGAATTGTCTTGGTCATAGTATCTGTTCACAGCAGCAAAACCTTAACTGAGACACATAGTTAGGGTGTTCCTTCAGATAGGAAAGAGTTCTGCATTTTCTGTTCACATAGTTGGCTTATGCTTTCTGGTCTGTGATCAATCCTAGATGGGACCAACCCTCCACTACCTCTTAGAGATAGTCCTTCATCAATTTGGCCTTATTATATTGACAGAACCCAGATGATGAGGTAGGTTTCAAAACTCATGGACATTTGGCCAAACACTTCCCCAACCAGAGCTCATTTGCAGCTATAAAAATGTGAAAGCTTAGATTATCTCAACTTTCTCATAGGGAAATTTTGCTATCCAGTCTCTAATTTGTATTACACGAATTCCCGGAACAACATGAACAAATGTTCAGAAACTGAAAGTAGAGAGGCAAAGTCCTTATACATGCAAAGGGTGCTGACTTTCAACAACCAAGATAGAACTTCTGTCTTAGTGTTTGAATTATTAACTTGCTCTTGGTATTAATTTTGTTCTTGGAACACAAAACAAAGCTTCAGTTCAAATATGACTAAAAAATTTCCAATACTCTGGCATGCTCTCTAGTTTGCAGCTTTGTCTTTATTTTATTAAGCATATTAAAGGTCCTATGATTAATATTAGAGCAGTTTACTTTTCATTAAAATTTGGGAAAGAATAAAAATAAAGTAAGATAATCAACTTCATTCTTGATTCAACTAAGTGTCAAAGATATCAGTGCTGTCCGTACTGAATTGTTACTGGCTCCCATCATCAGCACAGAAAAGTTGAGTATTCATCTATCAACTAACGTTCAAAAAATAAGTTCAGTTACATGGAAAGGTTTTAGGCATTTGAAAGGTTGTCTAAAAGTCAAACACAGAGATCTATTACTGCCTGTATTAAATTTAATTTAAAATTTAAATTGAATTACTGCCTTAATAAAAATGGTATTTGACAAGCTGTGACTTGAAACCCACACAAGCAAACCATTCCAAGGGAAAGTGACTGCTGTAGTTTGACTAAGTGTCCCCCAAAGGCATGTGTGTTTAAGGGCTCGGTCACCAGCCTGTGGTGGTATGGGAAGTTGAGGGTGGGGAGAGTAACCTTGAAGGGGTGGTAAGGTCCCGGTAAAAGAAGTGAGGTTCCTAAGGGCATATCCTGGAGTGGGATATTGGGACCTTGCCTTTTCCTTCTTCCCTGGATGCCACGGGGCAAACAGGTCTTCTCAACACACACTCTTGCCACGTTATAGTGCCTCACCACAGGCCCAAAGGCGATGGAACTGAGACCATCAAGTACAACTTCAGAAAGCATGAAGCAAAAGAAATCTTTCTTCCTTTTAAGCTGATTGCCCCAAGCATTTATTAGAGTAACAAAAACACAGGTCTCTCTGGCATAACCACTTCTGGCCATCTCTGTGAGCTCCGAGACTTTCAAATGCCTTTGCCAGAGGTACTGAACACTGACAAAGAGTGAACACCCCTCTTCTGCCTCCCTCCCAGAAGCCCTCAGTGAGTAAGTGGAGTTGTCATAGGCCAGCTTTCTTGGAATCACACTGGGAAGCATGCTTTATACTATTTCTTAGGCTCTCCCTCTTGGGATAAACTAATGCCACAAGACCCCCTTCTTTGGCCGCCTGACCTTTCTGATCCTCTTCCCCATCACCTCTGAACATTCCCCTATCTCCTCCACAATCTGTTTGTGTGGATATCCTCCTGGAAGGTGCCTCACATCACTTGACTCCTTATTCCCACAACCACTAAATGGAACAAGAATTAGCTGTCCAATACCCTCTCAGTGACCTGTTTTAAGACCTAGAAGTGTACTCGATGCTGAACAGACCAATGAACTGCAGCAGATCCACTCTTGGGATGTGTACATGTGGATTGCTTAGGGACAGAGTTGATTGTGGCAACAGAGACTTAGAGACATCGGTCAGGGGACAGGAAAGCATAAGATACAGGGGGTGGTACACAACTTTGGCCACAGACATGGGCTCAAGCTTTTCTCATGACTCATGTTTCTTTGTTTCTTTTGTTGAATGAGTGAACCCATATTTAAAACCCTCACTGTCCAACTTTAATGTTCAATGGTGCTGCTCAGTGCTCCATTTTCTGTTGGAGTCCAGCAATATTTTACATGTTTCAAATAAATCATTCCAAGTACCATGGTATTCCAGAGAAACAATGTTCTGCACTTGACATTTCAAAGGTTCAATAAAATTCCCTGAATTGTCAATTGCTCCAAATGGTGCTAGACCAGAATTTAGTATCTTTCAAGGATTTAAAGGATAAAATTTCTCATTCTTCTGCCATCTGCTTCCTCCCATAGTTTAGGTGTCAATAAAAATGTCCTTCAAAACAGCATCAGTCTGCTTCTTGTTAGAGGAGGAAGACGTTTTCTTTTGTCATAGCCCAAACTGCAGCTAAGAACACACTGCTGCAATGTGGGACTGGAAAGAGATTTGGGGCTCTTTAAAAACAGTTCTAATAGCCTAGCAAAGCTATTTTTCATGAAATGCACAGCTATTTGCAGCTTCTTGGAACCCAGTACAGGATAACACAGTATGTTAGAGGTAGTCGGAGTATGTCGGTGCATTAAACTGTGATCCTGGCTCGGGAATCTGTGAGGCAAGCAGGCACATATTACCGGAAGGGTGTGAACATGGAAATGTGAAGCAATTGGTCAACTCAACAAGGTTTAGGTCAGCAGCTGGGAAGCCGGGACCTGAGCCTCTTGGCCCAGAGTCTCTTTGTCTTCCATTACTAGGACGTTGGATTGTCTGTAATCTGTGACTCCTTTGAGGACAGGGGTTATACCTTCCAATTTAAAGGCTGGGGATGCACCAAATAGACATCCATCTTCTAGTGTGACCAAGATATGTTAAAGAGAGATTTTTGAGCAAGAAATTATCTCTGAGACCCAGATCAGTCTTGAAAGAGCATGGTGCTTAGAGTTTGATCTTTTTTAAAAAGTCAGACATATCCCAGAGGTCAGCCCACCTCTCTTTGTGAATTCAATCTAACATCTTCTTTTGAAACAGTGTAAAAACAAGAATGTCCAGAATTGTTTATACTTGAAGGGAAACAAAAATTTTCAAGTGCTCCAAACTTCATTTCTAGCTAATTCTGGCAGCACACTGTTGCATTTTGTCCCATGATGCTGATTAGCTACTGATGATCACACTAAATAAGTACTAATTTAAAAGCTATACTAGAGAAACAGGTATCACAGTTTATTGTGACTTTACCACTTAGAGCCTATATGTTGTCTTGAAGATAAGCTTCAAGGTTTGGTTGGTTGGTTGTTTGGTTGGTTGTTTGGTTGGTTGGTTGGTTTTTAGTGCTCTAGAATATCTTCATTGTATTTCTATATTCACTGGATGATCTAGAACAGAATGAGTGATTGTGACTAGTGTCTCCTTTTAGGAAATAAGTTGGCAAGTTGAAGCTAACAGCTCCTTTTCTCATGATCCCCCATACTTAACTCAGGACAAAGGCTTCTAGAGGCACTGTCAGTTGACCTTTTATTTCCAGCTGACAATGGCATGAGACTTCAGGAATCACATAATTAGACCCTGTGGACCAGCTCCAGACCCTGCTCCCAAGGAGGCTGCTGAGAGGGTCTTCAGTGACAATGCTTAACTTCAGGGCAGAAGGAACCAGCCACCTCAGACACTGCTGGGATTCCTTCATCACTCTTAGAGGTCTGCGGAAAAAGACAGCTTTGTGGTATCTAACTTGTCAATACTCCAAAATGTCTGCAAAGATGTCATGTATGCAAAACGCACAGAGATGTGTTTCCAAAAGCCCAACGTAGCCACAAGGTCAAATCCACTGTTCTTTTCTCCTTGCATTTCACCCAGATGCCATCCCAGGCAGTTTCCTACCCTCTCTCTGGCAGGTGAAGATTGCTCCCACAAGGTCACCTAGAAAGCCCCTGTGGAAATTTCTGAATGTGTTTTGGGTTTGAGCTGTCAAACCACATTCTTTGGGTCACAAATCATTCCTTTCTCGTACTCCTGCGCTATATCCGGAGCTCTGAACAGGCTGCATTTTGAGCTGAGAACTCTTGAATTAACATTGATCTTCAGAATGGGTTTAGAATCCTGAAAGCTGGGGAAGAAATTCATCTGTGAAGGCTATCTGTTACCTCTGACAAAACTGTTTCTTGGGAAAAGATACATCATAGCATGTTTACATGAATCTGATTTATAATATATTGAACTCTTCGCTGTGTATATATTTACTTTACTAGGATGAAATATACTGAGTTGACAGAGGTAAAGTCTAAAGAATACACTCAGCCTAACTTAGCCAATGAATCTTCTTTGATAGTTGATACAGAAAAGCAGAGATCAATAAGCGAATGAGCGAATAATTACATAATTAAGAAGTCATTTCACTCTCTCCCCTTTTAAGTCTATAATATGTTACAATACTCACAAGATAATATGTGCTGAGCATTAAGATGCCATTATAGATACTATATACAGAGGCCATTAGTCAGTTTGTGTGTGTGTGTGTGTGTGTGTGTGTGTATGTGTGTGTGTGTCTGTAAACGTACATATATACGTATGCACATTCATATGCATGTGCAAAAGGCTATATTGTACCAATCCTGTATACTTTTTAAGTCAAGGTCTTCTCTGGCCTGGAACTTACCAAGAAGACGAGGCAAGATGACTGGTGAGCCACAGGGGTTTGCCTGTCTCCATTTCCCTAGTACTGGGATAACAAGTGCATACCAACAAATCTAGCTTTTTGTTGTTGTTCATATGAATTCTGCATGTCAAACCCGGGTCTTTGTATTTGCAAGGCAAGCACTTTAACAGCTGAGCAATCTTCTTAGCCCTAGTACTGGTCATTTCTGACTATTTGAGACCGATTTCTGCTTTGTATCTGTCAAATTGGCTATGAATACTTCTTAATCCAGATGCCAAAATGATCCCCAATCTTGTCTAGGGAAGGCATCAAGTTTGGCCCCTCTATGAACTTTGAATGCTAAGTCAGGGCCAAAATGGTTTGAGGAAGATTCACGATTCTCACAGGGGCAGAAATATAGTAGCCAGACCATCCCCACAGTGTAAACTTTATCATGGCCTCTGGAGCCAACAACACTGCTTTAGCTTCTGTTCAGCCTTAAGCCTTGAACTCAAGATTTCCATTCATTTTCTGCCCCATTATATCTCTCCCCACCAATAAGAACTAAGGGTTTATCCACTGCTTACTTTTTAAAGGAATAAGCCTACAAACAATGCGCTGGATCAGTTAGGATTGAAGGAAAAAGCAGAATCCTCCTTTAAAAAGTCTCCCAAAGAAAAAACACTGTCTCAGTGATCTGACCTCTGTCAGAAGTGTGATAGAACCAGGCCACGGTGGCGCATGCCTTTAATCCCAGCACTCGGGAGTCAGAGGCAGATGGATCTCTGAGTTCCAGGCCAGCCTGGTCTACAGAGTGAGTTCCAAGACAGCCAGGGCTACTTAGAGAAACCCTGCCTCAAAAAACAAAAACAAAAACAAAAACAAAAAAAGTGTGATAGTATCTTGATTGCCAATTTTACTAGATTGAGAGATGCCCAAAAAAAGTCAATAAGTACAGTGGATTTCTGTGAACACATTTCGATAGACCATGGTAACATGGGTCAGTGAACTAAGGAGACAAGAGCTACCCTGAGTGTAGACCACACTTCTATTAGCACCAAAGAATAAAAAGAAAGCCAGAAGGAACAAGCATGCTCTGTTCTAATTCAGTGGGCACATCTATTTCTGCCATCACTGTGCTTAGATAGTTTTTTCCAGTGTTTGAAGATGAGCTCCCATGTGAAATTCTTCAGAGACTTTCAGGTCTTCAGTCTTGGACAAGGATAGCATGATTGGTTCTTGGTTCTGGGGCTTCCAAATTCTTGAACTGAATAGGCACTGGTCTTCCCAGCTCTCTAGTTCACAGGACATCATTGTGGGACCATCTAGCCTCTGATAATGTGAGCTGATCAGATGTTTTCTGTTTATATGAATTCTCATAGTTCTTCTCCACAAGGGGACTTTGATTAGCACAAGGAGCCCATTGAGAGGGGCTATAGATGACACTACACTTGGAGGTCAACCTCCCAGAGCAGGGTACAAGCTAGAAAGGGAAGGAAAATGGCCTGAGTGAAGGAATTCCAGAGATAGAATGGTCAACACAATAACCCTGGAGAAGTGTAAGCTTTTTAAAATGTTTGCCATACCCAAGTAATTAACTATAGACCAATTGATGACAATTCTTACACTATCAATAATGATCATTATTTTATTTGACACAAAAATCTGTGAAATTGATTCTAAAAAGAAATTAAAGGCAATATTTATAGATCTCCACAACTAAACTTTGTAATATATAAATACATATTTATATGTAAATTATATATAAATATATTATATATAAAATTGATATTATAAAATTCAATGCAACATCTCTTTCCCTGTCCTTCACTCTGATTCTCCACTTGCTACTTTTCAGTTAGCCATAGTGAGAACAGCCACTGCCTAACTCTCTCCATGGCTGGTGGGGCTGCTCCTGTATGCATACCTTCCTCATCATGGTAGGTGGAAACTTGAGAAACCAGAACTAAAACATGCCTTCCTTTACTTTTTTTTAATTAGGTATTTTCCTCATTTACATTTACAATGCTATCACAAAAGTCCCCCATACCCTCCCCCCCCCACTCCCCTACCCACCCATTCCCACTTTTTGGCCCTGGCATTCCCCTGTACTGGGGCATATAAAGTTTGCAAGTCCAATGGGCCTCTCTTTCCAGTGATGGCTGACTAGGCCATCTTTTGATACATATGCAGCTATAGCCATGAGCTCCGGGGTACTGGTTAGTTCATAATGTTGTTCCACCTATAGGGTTGCAGATACCTTTAGCTCCTGGGGTACTTTCTCTAGCTTCTCCATTGGGGGCCCTGTGATCCATCCAATAGCTGACTGTGAGCATCCACTTCTGTGTTTGCTAGGCCCCCGGCATAGTCTCACAAGAGACAGCTATATCGGGGTCCTTTCAGCAAAATCTTGCTAGTGTATGCAATGGTGTCAGCGTTTGGAGGCTGATTATGGGATGGGTCCCTGGATATGGCAGTCTCTAGATGGTCCATCCTTCCGTCTCAGGTCCAAACTTGGTCTCTGTAACTCCTTCCATGGGTGTTTTGTTCCCAATTCTAAGAAGGGGCAAAGTGTCCATACTTTGGTCTTCGTTCTTCTTGAGTTTTATGTTTTTTGCAAATGTAACTTATATCTTGGGTATTCTAAGTTTCTGGGCTAGTATCCACTTATCAGTGAGTACATATCATTTGAGTTCTTTTGTGATTGGGTTACCTCACTCAGGATAATGCCCTCCAGGTCCATCCATTTGCCTACGAATTTCATAAATTCATTCTTTTTAATAGCTGAGTAGTACTCCATTGTGTAGATGTACCACATTTTCTGTATCCATTCCTTGGTCGAGGGGCATCTGGGTTCTTTCCAGCTTCTGGCTATTATAAATAAGGTTGCTATGAAAATAGTGGAGCATGTTTCTTTCTTACTAGTTGGAACATCTTCTGGATATATGCCCAGGAGAGGTGTTGCGGGATCCTCCGGTAGTACCATGTCCAATTTTCTGAGGAACTGCCAGACGGATTTCCAGAGTGGTTGTACAAGCTTGCAATCCCACCACCAATGGAGGAGTGTTCCTCTTTCTCCACATCCTCGCCATCATCTGCTGTCACCTGAATTTTTGATCTTAGCCATTCTGACTGGTGTGAGAAGGAATCTCAGGTTTGTTTTGATTTGCATTTCCCTGATGATTAAGGATGCTGAACATTTTTTCAGGTGTTTCTCAGCCATTCAGTACTCTTCAGGTGAGAATTCTTTGTTTAGCTCTGAGCCCTATCTTTTAATGGGGTTATTTAATTTTCTGGAGTCCACCTTCTTGAGTTCTTTATATATATATTGAATATTAGTCCTCTATCTGATTTAGGATAGGTAAAGATCCTTTCCCAATCTGTTGGTGGCCTTTTTGTCTTATTGACGGTGTCTTTTGCCTTACAGAAGCTTTGCAGTTTCATGAGGTCCCATTTGTCAATCCTCGATCTTACAGCACAAGCCATTGCTGTTCAATTCAGGAATTTTTCCCCTGTGCCAATATCTTCAAGGCTTTTCCACACTTTCTCCTCTATAAGTTTCAGTGTCTCTTGTTTTATGTGGAGCTCCTTGATCCACTTAGATTTGACCTTAGTGCAAGGAGATAGGAATGGATCAATTCGAAGTCTTCTACATGATAACCACCAGTTGTGCCAGCACCATTTGTTAAAAATGCTGTCTTTTTTCCACTGGATGATTTTAGCTCCCTTGTCGAAGATCAAGTGACCATAGGTGTGTGGGTTTATTTCTGGGTCTTCAATTCTATTCCATTGGTCTACTTTTCTGTCGCTATACCAGTACCATGCCGTTTTTATCACAATTGCTCTGTAGTACAGCTTTAGGTCAGGCATGGTGATTCCACCAGAGGTTCTTTTATCCTTGAGAAGACTTTTTGCTATCCTAGGTTTTTTGTTATTCCAGATGAATTTGCAGATTGCTCTTTCTAATTCGTTGAAGAATTGAGTTGGAATTTTGATGGGGATTGCATTGAATCTGTAGATTGCTTTTGGCAAGATAGCCATTTTTACAATGTTGATCCTGCCAATCCATGAGCATGGGAGATCTTTCCATATTCTGAGATATTTAATTTCTTTCTTCAGAGACTTGAAGTTTTTATCATACAGATCTTTTCCTTCCTTAGTTAGAGTCACGCCAAGATATTTTATATTATTTGTGACTATTGAGAAGGGTGTTGTTTCCCTAATTTCTTTCTCAGCCTGTTTATTCTTTGTGTAGAGAAAGGCCATTGACTTGGCCCATACCTAAACATGATAAAAGCAATCTACAGCAAACCAGTAGCCAACATCAAAATAAATGGTGAGAAGCTGGAAGCAATCCCACTAAAATCAGGGACTAAACAAGGCTGCCCACTTTCTCCCTACCTACTTAACATTGTACTTGAAGTCCTAGCCAGAGCAATTCGACAACAAAAGGAGATCAAGGGGATACAAACTGGAAAGGAAGAAGTCAAAATATCACTTTTTGCAGATGATATGATAGTATATATAAGTGACCCTTAAATTTCCACCAGAGAACTCCTAAACCTGATAAATAGCTTCAGTGAAGTAGCTGGATATAAAATTAACTCAAACATGCCTTCCTTTTCTGGGTATTCTGTCACAGGGATGAGAAATGTGATTAAGAGAAAATTGTATTTTGATATGATATGGAATGGACATATACATTTTATAACACTTTCAAAATGCAAAGTATGTATGTAGAGTAACACAATGTTAAGGCAAAAAAAAAAAAAAAGAAAATTTGTTACCATTAACTTATGCCCATTGATTTATAGTTAAGCTAATGTCCAACAATGTGGCCTTACACATAAGTGGAACTCTATCAGGAAAAAAAAATTTTAAATAGCAAAAGAATCCAGTGACTACATGATTCAAGGCAAAAAACTACATTAAATGGATTATTTTATAACAAATGTCAACTTTGTATTAATAAGTGACAAATCAATGAAGACATCAGTCACATGACTATGTTTGAATATATATGAAGCATAAAAAAATCCTACAACACAAAAACCATGAGGGACATGGTATGGCTCTACTTCTTGACATATTAACCAAAAGTTACAATACTGAAGTAGTAGCAGCATAGTTTTAAAAACTAATTTGTGACTAAAAATGGGATGTAATATTAGCTAAATAGAAAATACTACTTCAGCCGGGTAGTGGTGGCGTAGGCCTTCAATCCCAGCACTTGGGAGGCAGAGACAGGTGGATTTCTGAGTTCAAGGTCAGGCCCAGTCTATATACTGAGTTCCAGGACAGCCAGGGCTACACAGAGAAACCCTATCTTGAAAAACCCAAAAAAGAAAGGAAGGAAGAAAGGAAGAAAGGAAGAAAGGAAGAAAGGAAGAAAGGAAGAAAGAAAGAAAATACTACTTCTATCTTAAAGATCCATGGGAAAAAAATAATAAAATTGATTAGGTGAAGCACAGCCTTTGACCGCAGGTCATTGCAACTAGACATTAATTTCAACACTGTAAACTGGAAAAAACCAAATGGTTATAAAGCAGCCATTAACAGATGGCTCTTGGGACAAATCTGAAAGCCTGAGTATTTAGAAAAGAACAACAATGGGAACCCAATGTCGTTACCAGTGAGAGACAGCCAGCAAGAATACTTGTCAGAGGCAAATTCAGAACATAAGGAAATGGAAAAAAAAACAACAACAACAAAAAAAAACTAAGTAGTTATTTCAAAGAGCCAAGACAGGGCAACAAAACAAATGCAAAAAAGTATAAATGAAGAAGTAATTTTAAAAGACATTGAAATAAATTAATCCATTTGCCTAAGAATTTCATTGTTTTAAGTAATTGATTAGTTCTCCATTGTATAAATGTACCACATATCTGTATCCAAAAAGTACACATGGAGGGACCCATGGCTCCAGCTTCATATATAGCAGAGGATGGCCTTATCAGATATCAATGGGAGGAGAAGTCCTTGGTCCTGTGAAGGCTCTATGCCCCAGTGTGGGGGAATGCCAGGACAGGGAAGCAGGAGTGGGTTAGTTGCTGAGCAGGGGGAGGGGGGAGGGAGTAGGGAGTTTTCAGAGGGGAAACCAGGAAAGGAGATAAGATTTGAAATGTAAATAAAGAAAATATCTAATTAAAAAAAAGAAAAAACAAAAAAAAACATAAAATGTTTTACTAAAATCAAAATATATCCAAGATAAACAAAAATTATTCCAAATAAACTTGAACATTCTTAGGTTAAATATTGTAAATAAAGTCCTTATAACCAGTATAAAAAATAAAAAATAAATTACAAATAATAAAAACATACTAAATAAATGTATCTAAGAGCTATTAACTGATGATCTTAAGAACACACCCAAAAAAGATCATCCACCATGATCAAGTAGGATTCTTCCCAAACATACAGGGATGGTTTGATATATATAATATATGTATGTATATATATAATCAATACATGTGATCTACCATATAAATAAACTGAAAGGAAAAAAAAATGATCATCTCATTAGATACACAAAAGACCTTTGAAAAACATCCGACATACTTCATGATTAAAGTCCTGGAGAGTTCAAGGATACAAGGCACATACTTAAACACAATAAAGCCAATTTCCAGCAAGCCCATAACCAACCAACATCAAATTAAATTGAGAGAAATGCAAAGCAATTCTACTAAAATCAGAAATAAGACAAGGCTGCCTACTCTCTCCATATCTATTTAGTATAGTAGTTGAATTTTTGGATAGAGCAATTAGATAATTGAAGGAGATGAAGAAAATTGGAAAGAAAGACATCAAAGTATCATTATTGCAGATGATATGATAGTATACATACTTATCGTTAAAATTCCACTAGAGAACTCCTAAGCTGATAAACAGTTTCAGCAAAGTGGCTGGATACAAGATTAACTAAAAAAAAAAATGGCAAACACTCTGAGAAAGAAATTAGGGAAACAACACTTTTCACCATAGCCTCAAATAATACAAAATGTCATGGTGTAACTCCAACCAAGTAAGTGAAAAACTTGAATGACTAAAACTGTCAAGTCTTTGAAGAAAAAAATTGAAGACAGCAACGCATTTTTATTTATACTAGCTAGAAATCTTAAACAACCTAGATGTCTCTCAATAGAAGAATGGAAAAATAAAATGTGGTACATTTACACAATGGAGTATTTCTTGGCTCTTTAAAAAAAAAAAAAGACACCATGAAATATACAAGCAAATGGATGGAACTAGAAAAAAAAAATTCCTGAGTGCACCTCATACCCAGATAAATATGGTATATGTCAACTTATAAGTTGATATTAGCTATTAAGTATATGATAACCAAGCTACACTCCATAGACTCAGAGAGATTAGGTAAAGAAGAGGGGTCTGGGAGGATACATGGATCTCCCTGGGAAACGGAAATAGAATATATTTTGCAGGTAGAATGGGGGCTTGGGGGGCTAGAGTGGCTAGTGGTATTCCAGGGGAGAGACTGATTTGCATTCAATTGAGTTTTGGCCAAGGGAGTCCCATGGAAATCCCTAAAATATCAGGCTGATGCTAAAACAAAGGTTTGCTCTTTGAAAATTGATACAGATGCTCTGTTGCCAAGGGCAACATCCACACAACTCATTGAACATGGAGAAGTTGAGCTGGTGCCTACATGGAGCCTTCACTCCTATGTCTCTAGTCTCTTTGGTGTGGGAAGGTACACTGAAGGCTACCAGAAGAGAAACATGGGAACCAATCCAGCCACAAAACCTTTGCTCTATCCTCCTGCAAAATATGTTAGGGCAATGGTAGAGTGGAACTTATATGAGTAGCCAACCAAAAGCTGACTTGACTTAAGACTCATCCAATGAGAAGGAACCCATACTCAACACTGCTTAGGTAACCGAGAAGCTGGGGCTAGATAGTCCAGAGTCCTGTGTAAAACAAAACATGATTGGTTTAAGAAAAATCAATACAATGCTTCCTAATGATATTCTGCCGTACTCATCAGTACTTTATCCAGTCATCATCAGAGAGACTTCCTCCAGCAGCTGATGGAAACAGATGCAGAGACCCACAGCCAGACATTATGTGGAGACAGAGTATAAATTGGAGATCTTCATCAAATCCATCTTCCCTCAGAGCTCAGGGAATCCTGCAGAGGAAGAAGCAGAAAAGATTGTAAGAGTCCAAGAAGATAGAGGACACCCGGAGCAAAAGGCCCTCTGAACCAACTAAGCAAGGTGCATATGAGCTCACAGAGGCTGTGGCAACAATCTCAGGGCTGATATAGGTCTATACCAGGCCTTCTGTGTTCATATTATAAATATTAGCTTAATATTTTTATGGGACTCCTAACTATGAACACAAGTGAGTTTCTGACTCTATTGCATACTCTTGGGACACATGCAATTTCTGTTAGGTTGCCATGTTCAATTTCGATGTGAAAGTTTTTGCTTCATCATATTATATTTTGTCATGTTTGGTAGTTATCTCTTAGAAGCTTGGGTTTTTTTTGTTTCCATTGAGAGACAGAAAAGGAAGGATCCAGAGAGGAGGGGAGGTAGGGAGTAACTGGGAAGGATAGAAGGAGGGGAAACTATAACCAGGATATATTGTATAAGAAAAGAATCTATTTTCAATTAAAAAGAAAGATATTTTCAATATAGAAAAAAAAACAATGATCCTATTACCTAACCTAATAGACAAAATGATGACAAAACACAAATGTGTAAAGATAATAAAATAATGACGATCTAGACAGAAACTTATAGAAAAAATTAAAATTATGATACTACACGCTACCCAAAGCAATTAATTGCCTAATTTTCAAGGAAGTTGACTATTTTCAAGAAAGATGGGAATAGCCAATAACCGTTCAAGAAGAACAGATAACAGAAGATGAATAAAAAAGTATCAAGGCTTTACCTATATGAAAAGAGTCAGGGTCCCGGGGGCCATAGGAGCAAGGGCTCACAAAGCCCAAAAAACATTCAGTTTCTATGCTATCTCGACTCTTCTGACACACAAAAACTCTACACACATTTCCCAAATCCAAATTCTAGGATTTAAAATCTACAATAGTGGCCAGCAAGATGTCTCAGAGGGTTAAGGTACTTGCCACTAAGCATGACAGCCTGGGCTGAATGAGAACCCACATGGTGAATGGAGGGAACTAACTTCTATAAGTCATCCTCAGACCACACATATTCTCAGGTATGAGGGCATGCATCTGCACACATGCAACCCATCACAACAGAAAGATGGCTTGGTGGCTAAGAACACTTGTTGTTCTTGTGAAAGACATGGGTCCAGTTCCCAGCACCCATATCCAGAGGCTTACAGCCACCTATAACTCCTGTTCAAGCCTTGCTTCTAGCCTCCGCCAGCAACTTCTTGCACATGGTACAAAGACACCCATATGTATGTGCATGCACACACACACTCACTCACACACACACACACACACACACACACACACACACACACACACAAAATACAAATGAATAAGTTCAAAACAAATAAGAAAAATTATTAAAACTTATAATTTACAATGAGTATTCATTGGTGAATGAGTGACAGATAGATGATGACAGATAGATGACAGGGTAATGGGCAGATGCATAGGTAGAGGGATAGATAACTCTTAAATATGTATGTAACCCATGGCCACATATTTATATGAGGGTAGCTGTGTTACATGAGATCATTTATCAAAAAGGCAAAAAAATTGATAATACTTAGATACAAAACATATGCTGAATCTGGCCATTTCTAACAAAATTTCCAATGATTAGTCTGACTGGGCCACTAGAGTCTATGTGTCCACTCACCTCCTAATGGATCCAATCATCTCCTAATGGATGCTCTGGACTTCTTCCCTTGTCCCCTGTGGATTATATCTCACAGAGTCACCAGAGAACGCCTTTTAGCTTTGTTTGTTTGTTTGTTTGTTTGGTTTGGTTTGGTTTTTCGAGACAGGGTTTCTCTATAGCCCTGGCTGTCCTGGAACTCACTTTGTAGACCAGGCTGGCCTCAAATTCAGAAATCCACTTGCCTCTGCCTCCCAAGTGCTGGGATTAAAGGCATGTGCCACCATGCCTGGCTCGCCTTTTAGCTTTAAAGGGAGTATTTTTAAAGTTATATAAGTTATAGCATGTCGTTCCTCCATCTATATGCTTCCAATTTCACTCCATTTTCTTTCAGGGTAAAAGTCAAAGCTATTACAATGGCTTTTCTCTACTTACTTAACATGGTCTGCTCGGCACCCAAAGACTTCATGCATCTACTGTTCCTTCTCAGACACTCCTGACTTGCACAGCTCCACTCACCATGAAATTTCTTACTGAGGGACAACACACTTCTACCCCAAGGACTCTGTCCTTGCTGGTTCATCTACCTGAAAGCTCTTAGCTCAAATAAAGGGACAACCCAGTTCAATGCACAGCTACAGTTGTCTGTCTTATTTTCCTCCGAAGCATTTCGTCATTGACTTAGCAATACTTTATTTTATTATATATCTGTCCCTTCATTAATGTATAAACTCCACAGGGAGGCGACTCTTCCATCCACTCTGTATAACCCACGTACCTAGTATATACAATGCTCCTGATCAAAACCAATTGCAAGATAGACCAGAAGAATTTTGGAAAGAGTGAATCCTACAAAAGTGAACAATTTTCTAAAGAAAAATAAAACACACACACACACAAAGATATCTAAATTATTTTTCAGTTAACTTTCTTCATTATTAAAGAATATAAAGTGGGATTATACTTATTTGCTTTTATACTTTAACAATTCTTAAATTAATAATTGCTAGTATTGAGAGTAAGAACAAAATATAGCATTGCTAGTCCTGCTTAAACTGATACAAGGAGCTTGGTCACATTATTTTTAAAAAAAAATTTTTTTTTAAATCACCCTTTTTCTTTGGCTTTGTTCCTGGAAAATCTGTTGTAAGGACGTTCGTGAGGAGTGTTTGGGAGAAGCAGGCTCCAGACATAGTTCCATTGCCTAGTTTGTCATAATCTGAAACATGAAGAGAGGCAAGACCTCTCCTGGCCTGCCTGCTATTGGGACAGTCTGTGTCAGCTTGAAGGTGGGACTTTAGTGTTGCAGAATCTGAAAAAGAAACAAAAACCGGGCAGACTCATAACTGATGAGGAGAACATGGTGATCTTTAAAAGCTGGGGGCCAGCACTAATCATCTTGGTGTAAAGGGATTCCAGCTTACTTTTATAAAAGCTTACTTAACAATACAATTTCTCTGCCCTAAGTGTGATTTTAAAGTTAGTGACAGCTAAATGAATTGGCTTTCCAAAAATGGAAATGGGGGCTGGAGAGACGATGGATAAAGCACTTGCCATCCGAGTATGAGGACATGAATTGGAATCCCCCAGAGTCCGCACAAATCAGGGTGATGTCCTGTGCCCGTTGCAATCCCAGAGCTCCTATGGAGAGCTAGGAATCAAAGATAGAAGAAGCTTTTGAACCAACTAACATGAGCTAATCAAACAAAAGACTGCCAACAGAAAGGAGATACTGTCTCAGAGAAAGTAGAAGAGAAGGACCCAAAATACCCAGACTTGCCCTCTGCCTCTGTGCATGTGTTCTACACACACACACACACACACATACACACAATGTCACTGATACAATGATATTGAGGACAAGTGAAACACTATATAGACTAGCAATACACTTTTCTAGAAAGACTATGAAGTTACTGATGATATCAATAAAAGTATCTTCAATTTAGAAATTAAGCTAGAATTCAGGCTGAAAAAAGATTAATTATCTTGGGCATTCTGGTTCACAACAGTACCTGAGCACATGGATTTTTTTCTTTACCATCTTGAAACACATTAAAAAAGAAGTGGAAGAGTTTTTTAAAAGAACATAAGCAAGTGTAATTCCACAAGAAGAAGAAAGGTTAGGGGCCATTTTTAGCTAGGTCATAAGTGATTTCTCCAAATTTCTCAAAAATAAAAAAAAAAGTGATTAAAAGGTGTGTATTGATAAATGGGTGAAGGGAAAGAGAAACAGCCTTGAGCACACATGGAAGGAGCCACAGACAGGAAAGGGGCACATAGTAGGATGCAACAGAAGATATGTACCCATAGAGAAGCTGTGTATCCACAGAGAAGCTGTGTATCCACAGAGAAGCTGTGGACCCATAGAGAAGCTGTGGACCCACAGAGAAGCTGTGGACCCATAGAGAAGCTGTGAACCCATAGGTACTGAGAGCAAGCAGGATTCATTAGTCCTATGAGTTGAGGAAAAGCTACTAATCACACCTTACCTTCACTGGGGTCTCACTGGGTGCTGGTTAACAGTGCTCATAAAGAGTTCTCTACATGCTTACCAGCTGTAGAGCTGTGTGATGCTCCAGGATATGGAGGTGAAGATGCACAAGCAATCTGTCCAAAGTCCCAGGGTCCATCTGTATTACACGTGAGAGTTGACCTCTCAACCCTCAGCACCGCTTCATATTGCCTATCACTATAGACAGATCAAAAGCTAGGCCTTGAAAAGAGAGATAACTGGAACAGACAATATTTTATTGGAAATTCCAGAAAAGATTACACTTGCAGGAGAAGTGAGTTCTTGACATTTCCAACTTTAATTTCAAAAATGTCCACCAAAAGTAGAATGATGAACCACACAACTTCTCTTTTAAAATGCAAGAAAACAGAGAGCAAGGCACACAGAAGATCATCAAAAAGCTAAACACCCATTGAACAGGTGTAGAAAATCAGGAAAGCAGGGAAGGGAAGGGAAGGGAAGGGAAGGGAAGGGAAGGGAAGGGAAGGGAAGGGAAGGGAAGGGAAGGGAAGGGAAGGGAAGGGAAGGGAAGGGAAGGGAAGGGAAGGATGTGAACTGCCATCCTTTCAGGACCAAAACAAGAAATGTGTCTTCATACAGTGAAACTACTGTCCTGATGAGAACCAAAACCCAGACAACTGTGGTCTTACTTCTGAACCAAAGATAAGATGAATCCAAAGACCTCTAAAGAGAAAGAATTTACAGAAGTATGAGCACCAGGCAATTATCATCAGCAACTCTTAAGATAGAATTAGGAAATCCCCTTCAATTAGTTAAAAAAATATCAAATGTTATATAAAATCCAGATTAGCCAGAAAGAGTAAAATCCATAGAAGATACATGGATGTATACATGACAGACAGATAAATATTTGGACACATTCACACACAATACAGTAAATACACGTGATCTAAAAGGCAGTAAAGTAATTCAATAAAAATAGGAGATATATGTGTGAGAGAGAGACACAGAGAGAGAGAGACACACACACACACACACACACAGAGAGAGAGAGAGAGAGAGAGAGAGAGAGAGAGAGAGAGAGAGAGAGAGAGATGATGGATGGATGGATGGATGGATGGATGGATGGATGGATGGATGGACTGACAGACAGACAGATGAATGGCACATGCTGTGAAAAGCAACAAGCCTAAAATTTTCGGACAGGATCAGCAGACTGAGAAACAAGGCAGGAGTTGAAAGTCCTGCAAGTTTGAGGTTGCTCGCAGAGCCTTTCCACTGGCTCTATAAAGGCAACCCAGGTAGTTGAGTGTAATCTCCCTTTCTTAGTAAAGCTCCAAGTCAAGCCAATTACAAATGGAGAGAAAGTCTCCATGCTTTGAGGGCAACCTCCACGTTGGATCTAATGCTGTGTTAAAGCCTCAACAAGCTGTCAAGTCCAACTAGCTAACTGAGTTACACTAGCCTTTCTCTTCCATTAAGTTTCGTGGTGTTGTTCCTGTTTTTAAGATAAACCCGGGACAGGGGCTGAAGAGATGACTCAGGGGTTAAGAGTGCTTGCTGTTCTTGTGGAGTGTCAACAGAACACAGCCAAAGAATGGAGTCCTAGAAGGAGAATTCTGAGTGCTTGTAAGAAAACTTCCAGGAAACAAGGCAAGAGTCTTGTGACCTAAATTTCTTCAAAAACACCAAATTGTTCTTGGAAGGTGTTTTTGTGCCCTTCCCAGGTATAGCAGATAGGAGTGTGTTTACTTCAGATTGGTCATTACTGCTAGTCCTTGTTACCTGGTTACATGCCTCCATGGAAAAGCATGTTTTTGCCATGCGCATCTTGTCCTTGTGATTGAACACTTTCCTCATGTGACTACACTTAATCCTCTGAGTATAAATTGTCTGATGCTCTGAATAAAGCTGGCTATTGGGTGAGTCTGTCTCATTTATCAGCTCCATTCTCCCAGATCCCACGGCCTTTAAATCAGTAAACACAGAACACCTAAGTTTGGTTCCTAACAATCACACAGTAGCTCACAACCATCTCTAACTCCTGTTCCAGGGAATTGTATGCTCTCCACTTAACCACTGAGGGTACCATGCATACATATGAAAAACAGACAGACAGACAGACAGACAGACAGACAGACAGACAGACAGACAGAAATGCATAAAATACAATAAGAATGTAAACAAATAAAAAATAAAATAAACAGAGGAAAGGCTTCACCCTGCCAGTGTCTGGAGGCTCCCACTCTTCCACTTCTTTGCCATTGTTTCTCTTTCCTTTTCTCTTCTCCTGCCCATGGGAATCCTAGTAGATGTGAAGTAGAATCTCACCTCACATCTTGTTCTAATTCCATTAATTACTAAATGGGGTTGAACATCTTTCTGTGAGCTTCTCGGAAACCAGAATGTGCACTTTGAGTAAGTGTCTATTCAGAGCTATTCTTTGTGTTTATCTACCTTTAGATTGAATGTTTTATTTTTCATTTTTATATATCCAGAGCAGCAAGCCTTTACTAGAGAGATGATTTAAAAATACCTCATTCCACAGGTTGCTTTTCATTCTCCTGGTAGCATGCTTTGAGGAGTTAAACCTTTTCATTTTGATGAAATCCAATTTACTTTTCTTTGGTTGCTTGGATTTTCAGCACTATGTCTAAGAAACAGATGGTGTCAAGGTTTAGCCCTTTGCTTTCTCCTGAGAATTATATAGTCTTAACTTTTATCTGAGCCATTAGTATATTTTGAGTTAAATTTTATGCATGAGGTAAATTAAGAGCTCAAGTTCATAGTCTTACAAACAGATATCCAGTTGTCTCATTAGAATGATTCAGGGGGTTTCTTTTCTTGGTAAGTGGTCTCAGTACCTTTACTGAAATCGGTAGGGCCAAAGGTAAATAGGTTTATGATACATACTCAGAACTCCTGGCCACTGACGATGACCTAGCCACATGCTGATTTGATGACTATAATTCTGTGTAAGATTGAAAAGGAGATATGTAAGACATTCAATTTTGATGTGTTTTTTTTTTAAATATTAGTTTAGGGGTTTTTTTTGGTTTTGGTTTTGGTTTTTTATGTTTTGTTTTTGTTTTGTTTTGTTTTGTTTTGTTTTGGCTTGACATCCTTAATGAATCTGAGAGATGGCTGCTTGTGAGGAAGAAACAGGGCCTCGATGCACATTACATTGGATGTGCACTGTGTTTGATGCATGCTGCATTTGATGCACGTTACACTGGAGAGGGGTCAATTGCCTTGGGTGTTACTAGCCTATCAATATCAAGTCTTCCAACCCACACATGTGAATGTATCCACTTGTTTAATGCCTTTTACTTTCTTTCAACAATGCTTTTCAGTTTTCAGTGTATAATTCTTACACCTTCCTCAACTAAATTTATTATATAACTACCACTTTATTAAAATAACATAATCCCTAACTACACTCTAAATATTTGTCCTTGTATCCATAGATAAGAATACTCCTCACCTCTCACAAAGGAAACTTTTCTTTGCAACAGCAGAGACTACTACAAAAATCCTACAACTCATCTCAATAGAGAAAAGCTGCAGAGCCCAATCCCATGGTTACATCTACAAAACACTCCCACCTAAGGCTCAGGAAATATTACAGAAGAGCAGGCAATTGTAAGAGTCAGAAGATCAGAAAGTTTGTTGTAAGATAGTGTCTCCTAGTAATGTCAGAAGCTCCACCTATAAAGTCTCGTCTACGGGACTTTCTAAACATGAGCTAAACACAGACGACAACAACAATAGAACTGACAAAGTGGGTGGGGGAGCTCATGAACTCTCAACTCCACACAAAGAACCACAGACAACTAAGGAACTCAGAGTAGGAGAAATAGTCTTTCTCAGGGATGAGCAGGACAATCCACGACCAAATGATGAGCCCTGAAAACACACATACAAGTAACATTATGGAGACTGAGCACATTATATTTAGGAATATATGTATATTACGTGTGTGTGTGTGTGTGTGTGTGTGTGAGAGAGAGAGAGAGAGAGAGAGAGAGAGAGAGAGAGAGAGAGAGAGAGAGAGAGGCCAGGAAATTGGAAGTGAGCAAAGAGAGGGATGTGAGAGGGCTCAGCAGGAGAAAAGGGAAAAGGAAATGATGTAATTATAATCTGATAAATAAAAGCAAAAAGTTAGAAAAAAAGGGAGGGTGTTGTACTCTGGATAAAACACCAGTGCAGATTTGAATGGAAGTACCAGAGGCAGCCTTTAAACATTGAGTATGATGTTAGTGGTGTAGAGATACACTCCTTTTATCATGTTAGGAAGTTCTAAGGGATTTTTTTTCCAAGCTAGATATCTACACTCAGCCAAGCTCTCAATCAGAAGTGGGAACAGAGTAAAAGACACTTCAAACTTGTAAAGTCTCAGAACCTTTCATGTCAAATGTCTTTTCAGGGGCAGTTGCTTGAAAGAGAGCAAAACAAAGGGTAACAATAATCAAAGGAAAAATGAAGGTTCCAAGAAGCAACAGATCCCTCCAGTCCAGGACTACAGAAAATAGAGCCTAAGAATGATAGTGTGTCTCAAAAAACAAACCTCTAAATTATAATACCAGCCAGACAAAATGATCCCAAAGAGATCTGGGGCAAAGGTTGGGGGAGGCATAAGCATGAAATTATTACTCTGCAGAAGAAAATCAAGTAGGAAGTTGGGAACCTTAGGAAATAATAAAAACAGATCCTATGTAGTAAAAAAAAAAAAAAAGAGTAAGAAAGAGCTATTTAAATATAGTGAGGAAGGCACCATATACTATCTGAGCTTGTTATTATGACGTTAAACTATGGAATGACTTGAAGGCTATCATAAGGACACATTCATTAGTTCTTAACACTGGAAATAGTCCTTGGAATGGCCACTGGGCAACCCCTATGTAACCACAATTCTTACGTTAATGCTAGAGCCACTTGCTGGCCTGTGATGCTCACAAATCTACAACGAGAGATTTAATAGTAGCTGGGGGAGCACGATGACCATGGAGTCCATCTGATGAGAAGACAAAACCCACGCTGTAGACTGTCATTTGGACAGGTGTTTGTTTTCTCTTGTTATCCATGGTATGTGTTTCATGGTAATAGAGTCCAACAAGGCCTTCCAGATGAGTGTGGGAAGTGACAGGTTTTCAGGGGAATGAGAAGACTAGCCTCATGATGTCCTAAAAAGGACAATGGAAGGGGATTTTGCAGATTTGTTGCTTTGATAACAAGTGTGTTTTTTCTTTCACCTCCAAGAGAAGAATAAAGGACTCCTGCTAAGAATACTTGAGGTGGATGAGAAGAAAAATCCCAGAGATTTTGCCAGATTTCTCTGAAAATCCTGTCACTATTTAACTAGTTTCTAACTTTTGCCTGAAATCTGAGAATGAAATATTGCATCTAATTCATTTTAGGCATAAATTTGAATCCATGAATAACGTTTTTCATTTTTATAGACGCCACACCCTTTCCCGTCCTCCAGCTCTTTTCAATCTTGTTCTATAAGACAATTGTGCCATTATGCTCTGTGGACATCATTCCATGGATTCTTGGCATCAGCTTCTGGTCCTCTTGGTATCTTTAACTCCTATTAATATGAAGAGGCATGACATCAGTATCAAAAGGTCATGGAACTTGGCACCCGACCCAAAATATGCTCATAATGGATTATTTTCTGTACATATAATATATACAGATTCAAAGCTTGCTCAGAATATAAATAGTTCTTGAACATATTCTGTCCTTTTTGAAAAGCAACGCTGTATTTATATGCATAAACCTCATGATTTCTCCTAGCCATTTTGGACATATGATATGTGACTTCACCAGAAAAGCAAAGTGGAAACTTTAAGCAATGATCCAATGAATGTATTGGATGGAGACAGTGAGTCTGGACCACATAAGTGGTAAGACATTTTCTCAGAAACCCTTCCTGAAACTGGAAGTATCAACACAGATACCTCAACCTTTCCGTTGTTTGTGCACGTGCTGCAAAATTCTTGGGATGAGAATATTAAATGGCAATATTTACCTGTTTTATAGAAAAATAAATAAATAGACCCTTCCTAAACAAATGCTAAAGCCTCTGAGGTAGATACAGTTGAGATTAAATTTTTTCAGAATAGTAAATGGTGTAGCATACACTTTGGCTGAATTCTGAAGGATGAGTATTCTCCAAATATCATTGGATGTAACATTTTAGGAGAGGAGAGGCAGGAGGGAAGACTGATCCTCCTAGATATTTCAGCCGCTAGGGTCCTCTACAAGATTGTGCATGTTATAAAGAACTCTTGGGGTCTGCTTGCAAATTATTAAAAATGTATGAATCAGCACCTTGAATCAAAAGTCAATGTATGTCTCTTAAGCCATGCAGTACATATAAACTCTCTTTCCCACTCTTCTGACACCTTAAGATGACCACACAGGAAGCAAAGGGAAGAGTTTTATCTTGCAGTCCCCACAGCCTGGCAGTTCTGACCTAGGCAAAGGAAGTTCACTAAAGGTGTCACTAGAGCAGTTTTATTAATGTCTGAGCCTGAGCCAGCAGGTACTTCTTCCAGACTTTCTTTCCTGTTTGCTAAAGCTGTATAGATTCTATGAATATTGAGTTGACATCAACCATAGAAGATAAAATTAAATGCACTTAGAATTAACACTAAAACGTGGCTAAGAAGTTATCAGGCTAAATAAAGATCTGTGGACTATTTTCAGTGTTGTTTAGCCAAATAATATAATTGAGAAATTTCTGCAACATATCTGCATTTCTTGGGGACTTCATTCTTCTTCTGTGTGTGTAAGCATCTTCATGGTACATTCTCAGCATTACATTTCTTAAAATTAACCCTGTCCTCCCTTAACCAATGAATATGTTAAAACTTCTACTTCCATTCTGGATTACTCAATGACTCCTGTACTCACCTTCCAAATTCTCTACCTTGAAGATCTCAACTCTAAAATTCCCCCATCGACTAAGAAGTTTTCCATTTGTCATCCATCCATCCATCCATCCATCCATCCATCCATCCATCCATCCATCCTACCATTCAACCTCATTTTTATTTGTCTATGATTACACTTCAGATATCCAATACACATTTTTAGCTTTTCAGTTTCATTCTATCTGACCTACCTTGAGAGTCTCTTTAAAGATGCCACTTCAAGATGAGTTCCCCTTTTTTTCTCCTTACAAAAACAAAATGTGTCCATCAACACACATTCAACACACTTCAAGTTCAGACCACCCATACTGTGGCTATATATAAAATAGTTGACCATTTGAACTACGTGTTCATCTAAAATCCTTTAGGTATTTGCTGTTTCTGCAGCCAGTGTCTGCTCTTGGGCAGCCATGTTCTGGTTTTGCTCTTTTCTCCAGTCTTTAAAGCAAGCCACGGAACCTGTTCATGGATGCAGTTCCTAATTTATGCCAAGCTCTCTTGTTATGCCATTCTTGCCAAGGGGATAGTTGAGCCGTTCCTGGCATTCTTCATTTTCCTTAACTCCCAGTATGTCTTGACTATGAAATGTTCCCCATAGACTCATTACTGGCGGGGAGGGGTGGGGGGGGCTTGGTTGCCATCTGTGGAGCTTTGAGGAACCAATTAGATTATGAAGACCCTGTGTCCACTGGCAAATTAGTTATTTGTGGATTCAAAATAAATGGAACTGTGTTGGAGGAAGTTGTTCCCTGGGGTTTGGGGGGCATGTTTTTGAAGGATATCTCACACTGGCCCTTTCCTATCTTTTTTCTCTTCTCTCCCTCATCCTCCTCCTTCTCCTCCTCACTCTACCCACTTCTCCCCCTCCTCATCTTCTTCTTCTTCTTCTTCTTCTTCTTCTTCTTCTTCTTCTTCTTCTTCTCCTCCTCCTCCTCCTCCTCCTCCTCCTCCTCCTCCTCCTCTTCCTTCTTCTTCTCCTTCTTTTCTCTTCTCCCTCTCCTTCCTGGTTACTGTGTGGTAAATTTCTATGTGGCCCTACTACTATGGGGCCCACGTCTACTCTCCTACTGCCTGCCACATGTTGGCCATCTTAAGGGGCCCCACCCCCTCTAGACTGTTGCCTCTGAACCAGAGCTGAGTAAGCCCCTCCTCACCTCAGTTGTTTGTCCATCACAGAATACATGAGGTATTTTGCCTCGGTGATGTGAAATCTAGCATGGCCCTCAACTTTGCTCTTTATTTTCCTTTTTCTGAGAAAAGCCGTTAGCATCACACCTCACTAAAACAGTAAGCATCGCCTGAGCTGACACATCTGGCAAGATTCCTGTGGTCTTTGCTCTTGTTATATTTTATTTGTTGCAAATCAGACGGGCTTTTCCCTCCCTAGCTCATGTGTTATTACTTCCCTGGGGGGGCCTTGCCTTGCTCTCTGCTCTGCTCTGCTGTGGAGAAGGCCAATAACTTGCCCATAATGACCTAGCTTGTAAGGGACAGAGCTGGCCTTCAAACCCAAGCAGCCCTGTGCATGCTGCATGTTTATCAACTATACACCTCACCTCACCTGTGGTTTCTGCCTTCTCTTCTTCCATCATCTCACAGGTTCCTGGAAGGATGCTCTGTCCTTGATTGTATGGTTCACATTTTAATCCTGCTCAGTTCTTCTCATAGCTGGTCTATTATCTATAATGATTTCCTCCAAGATGCATACTTGCAAATGCTTTCTCTCATGTACATCATCCTAGACCATTCTAGGGGAATTTGAGTTTATTGGTAGGACAGAAATATGAGAAGATAGCTTACATTTACTGTGTAATTATTAGCTTTCAGAACCTTCGCATCTGACACAATCTAATTTCCTTCTTACAGCTCTGTGAAATAAGTGATGTTTCTTTTCCACAGCTGAGATAAAATATTTGCAAAACAAATGTGCTAAAGGATTCACTGAAAGAAGAATTTATCTTAACCTAAAGAGACTTATTATCCACCACCAACAAAAGACAACCCCCCAAATTCTAAATAAGCCAAAGCATTGAGCAAATGCTTTACCAATGAGTGGCAAATAAATCATAAAAAAATTAGCAGCATTGATTATTAGAAAATCACAGTGTCACCCTCCTCCAACACACTTGAATGGCCCAAGCCAAGGACACTAACAATATTAAGTGATGATAAATATGTGAAGTAATGGTACCCATTGCTGCTGTGGGTAAGAAGTGATACAGTCAAAGGTGAAACTGTTTGGTGGTTCCTAACGAAGTGAAACACATCATCGTATGATCCAGGAGTCTCATTC
>NC_000068.7:59120641-59122702 GCF_000001635.26 Mus musculus | reverse complement strand
ACCCTCCCTCCCTCTCTTCCTCTCTTACCTTTGTTCCTTTTCCTCCTCCTCTACTCCTCCTTCTCCTCTTTCTCTTTCTTTCCTATTCCCTATGCAGCATAGGCTAATCTCAAATGTAATGAATTGCCTAGGCTGGCCTTGGATTCACAGGCTTCTTGCTAAAGCCACTCAAGGTGTGCACCATCAGGCCCAGGGCCATGCTTTCCTTAAAAAATAAAGACAAAACCCAAATAAACTTTTATTGCATATCTATCTATCTATCTATCTATCTATCCATCTATCTATCCATCCATCCATTATCTATCTACTATCTATCTATCTATCTATCTATGTTTGTGTGTGCATGTGTGTTTTTGTATGTGTGTGTGTGCCTTTGCCTGCTG
Source organism: Mus musculus (assembly GCF_000001635.26). Taxonomy (NCBI): domain Eukaryota; kingdom Metazoa; phylum Chordata; class Mammalia; order Rodentia; family Muridae; genus Mus; species Mus musculus. The sequence continues at coordinate 59,122,319 of NC_000068.7, read as the reverse complement.
AGGCGTTTCTCTGTTCTTCCCTTTATAAGTCTTAAGTTTGTGTGTTTGTCGAATACATCAATGAATAAAAATAGCTTTGAAAATGTCACAAAATGTGCTTTCTATTAATAAGAATACCCCGAGACACTTCTTTAATAAATTCCTAGAGTTTTCATTTCAGAATTCTGATTGCGTACTTTGGGGTAAAGTATTGGAATTTTTCTTCTTTAAAAATAACATCTCTAAATGTTGACTACTCTCGTCGGATCATCATGTATTACAAGCACATATCAAATTGTCACACAGTAACACATGAATGTGTATAATCAAAATAATGATGAAAGAGGCAAATAAAAAAATAAGATTTCAACATGTCAAGTGGTTTCTATCTTAAGAGAAATGTGCCAGCTCTGGGGAGACAGACAGGACAGTCCCTAGTTTTCCCTGGCCAGCTAGTCCAGCTGGATGGCTGACCCCAGGTTCAGTGAGAGACCCTCAGAAATATAAAGTGAAACATGATTAAGAGTGACACCAGATATTAGTCTCTCAACTCAACACGCATGTACGTACACACACATGTACAGTTCTATACCCCACATACAACCAAGCAGAATAATGCGAAATAATGGCTTTCAAGACCTCGCAGATGTTTAAGTGAACACAGACAACAAGAACAACAATAAAAGATCATAAAAGACAATAAAGGAACAAAGAGAACTCACCAAGAGATAGACATCATAAAGAAGAATCAACTTACTAGGCTAAAGATTGCACTGAGTGAAAAAAAAAGACAATGAAATAAAGTGTCAACAGACATTGAGCCAAGCAGAAGCAGGAGTCAAGGAAGTAAAGAGAGGTCAGTAAGAATTGCCTGGTCAGATGAAAAGGAAAAGATAACCAAATAAAGGTAGGAGGACTTATGAGATATTTCCAAATGAATCAGTGTGGTGTGTTAATTGTCAGCTTGGCAGACTCTAGGAGCCCTTAGTAGATGGGCCTCTGGGCGGGCCTGTGGGAGATTGCCTTGGCATATTCTCTGAGCCTGTGGCGGCACTGTTTCCGGCTGGGATCTTGGATTGTTCAAGTGGAGGAAGGGAGCCGAGCAGTCACATGCATCTGCTGATCTCTGCTTCCTGATTGGGGATGTCATGTGACCAGCTGTTTCAAGCTCCTGCCTTGACCGCTCCACTCAGATTGACTGTCCCCTTGAATTGTGTGCCAGAATTCTTTCTCCCTAAGTTGCTTTCATCGAGGTATTCTGTTACAATGGCACGAGAGAAAACTGTTGTTCAAAGCAGTAAGTGAACTCTGAGACTGACACAAGGAGAAAAGAGACATGCAAAAACAAAACAAAACATCAAAATGAACAAACAGAAACCCTACTTAAGGAACTAGGAAATAATGATTGAAAACTTCCCCAGTCTGGAAGAAAATAAATAGGTTGAACATAAAGCGATCTACACAGAGACATGTTATACTTTGTTAAAATTCAGGCAATTTTTGAGGGCAAAAAGAAAAGCCAGTCACACTTTCCACAAATTCCACTGGGCTACCACTGGATTTCTCAGAAGAAACCTTGCAACTCTGATCCATATGATATACGTAGAAAACTCTAAAGTCTCAAGAATAACAACAAAGTATATGGTAGAACTGATAGTGAATTCAATGACAGTACTAAGTCAATGAATGGTGGTTTTAT
>NC_000068.7:59048805-59056460 GCF_000001635.26 Mus musculus | reverse complement strand
ACACACCACACACACACCATACACACATACACACATACACACACACCACACCACACATACACACACACACTCACACATCACACACATACTACCATACACACACACCACACATACTCACATACCACACATACACACACACACACACACACACACACACACACACACACACCATTCGTCCTTTATGTGTGATAAAGAGATGTATGTGTGTAGAAGGGTAAAGCCCAAGAGCCAACAAGAAACATAGTTTAGAAGTTTGCCAAGGACCGAACAGACATTTCTATGAAGACACAGAATTGCTGCCAGGTATTTGGGAAAGTGCTCAACGGTATTTATCAGCAGAAAAATGAGCCTCAAATGACAAGGAAAATCATATGTGATAGATCAACTGTAATTTTAAAAAAGCCAAAAGAGTAGTGTTAGTCATGATGTGAAAAAATGAAACCCTTGTACACAGATGACATGAATGTAAATTGTAAAGCTGTCATAGGAAACTAAAAATGAAACCACCTTATGACCCAGGAGTCATGTGTCAGTGTTCACAACAGAAACATAATGTGAGCAAGCAAGTCACATTCCAATTAGTGGATGAAGCAGAAAGCAAATGTGCTAGCACCCTGCACTGCAGCACTCTCAGCTTAAGCAAGAAGGAAATTCTGTCCTTTGCTGATAGCATGCAGAAGCCTGGAGGACTGTATAGTACCCAACCTTAGCCAGGCACAGAAAGACAAATTCTAGCGAGCACATTTCTATGTGGATCTGAAATCGTCAATCTCATGAGTGCAGAATAGAGTGATGGTTGCCAGGGATATAGAGGACAAAATCGGGAGATCCTGATGAACGGGTACCAAGCTTCAGGGATGTGTGATGGGTAATTCTGGAGATCTAATATACAATTTGACTAAAGTTAGCAAGGCTGCCTAGCACATTTGAAGTCTGTACATATATATCTCAAGCTTGATCATCATAAAAATGGACAAATGGTTATATGAGGCACAGACATATTAATTAATTGGTTGTGGTGATTTCATATTATATACAAATACAATATTTCATTGCGCATGTTTAATACTTGCAGTTTTTTTGGTCATTTGTACTTCAATAAAGCTATAAAGATACTTTTATGTTTCTGAGTCTCATGGGAAGTGGTCTAAATGGGGACGGAATACATTGGCTCAACCCACAATGTCTGTGCTCCCCCAGTAAGTCAATTACTTGAAGTGAGGATCTTTCATTTTTGATATTTTAGTCAATGTTTCCTTTTCTGTGTCTTAGGTTTATTTGGGTCAGAGATTCCCTCTGAGAAGTTGATGAAATCTGTGTAATCTCTCCCCAGGAAAAGTAACTAAAAAAATTGTTGCATATAATTACAAGACTCTGCAAACCTTGACAGATGACGATGGACCCCGGCCATGGACCAGTTTAAGATCTATTCTTCAATTATGGCCTACTTAATTTTTAATATTGTTCTATATGGAGGCATCTTAACTTACTCTAACTTTTTTCTATCAGACACTCTCCTGCCCAAAACTTAGTGACTTATTCACTGTACTGACACTATGTATCTCTCTTTCCAGTGAACTGAGCCATATATTTCCAGTTTACTTTACACATATTAAATTAAACAATATCTTCTTTTGTATTTTGACATAACTCTAGTTTTAAGGGATGATATCAATAGAAAAAAAAAAGACAGGTTGTTTGTGGAATATCTGAGGGACAGAGAGTCCTTAGGCAGGTAGTCTCACAGACATGTAATCTAAGAAAGAAGGGCCCTGGGGGAGAGGGCAAGGGATGAGAGCCAGCATCGAAATACTGAGGACTGGAGTCAAGTGGGTGAGTTCAGAGGAAGCTGCCTGCATCGCCATAATCCTTCCTTCCCTTGTTTTAGAAATGAGAATTCAAGGAGGCTTGGGAACAGCTTGGGTGGCAGATGGCTGCAGAGAGAGCTATTCTAACCCAAATTTGAGGATTGTATCAAAGTCCTAGGCAGAAAGAATCTTTTTTTTTCTTCAAGGTCTTAGGTGAGGTCAGAGGAGAAGAAATACTAAGAGGCCTAGAGAGGGATGTATTAGAGGAAAAATTACAGGGGGCTGGGGGCCGGCGGCGTGAGAAATGGAGCTCAGAAGACAGAGGTTCGGGAAATAAGTCACTCCCAATCTGGCCAATCTGGACCCATTGACAATGTAGACTGCCCCCCTGGTAGTTCTCTCAACAATGAGCACCTGTGATGATTTCTGTCTTTTGCTTTGTTCTATTATTGTTGTGGTTGTTTTGTTCATTATATTTAGAAAGATTATCATTTGAGTTTAGGCTGGTCCAGAACTCTCTAGCTGGACCAAGCTGGCCTCAATTCAACCTTAGTTCTCCTGTCTCAGTCTCCTAAATGCTGGTTGCAGACATGTGCCAACATGTGTCCAGCTATCATGGCTTTCTAAATGCTCAGACAGTTAACAGTGCAGGGGTTTGGGATGTACTAGAGAAAATAAATGGGCTAATTTTTCTTTTTACCTGTATGTTTCATCCTGCTTCAGTCTCACACTGGCCCACAGGGCACATCTGTTGCATTCGAAGCAGAAAGGTCACGCCCACATCACAGCATGTGTCCTAGCGACACAGCACAGGTGACCTTTCAGCACCTGCTCTGACCACCATCACTGCATTAGTCCTTGCTTTAGTTGGACAAGTTTCCTGCAGAGGCCTCTTTGTCAAAGGTTTGGTCTCCAAGGTGATGCTGGTCTTGGAGGCACGGTGGCCTTTTAATAATAGGTGGGGCTTTCCAGAGGTCTTCAGGGTGTCAAAAGCTTGGCTTGTACGGGGACAGTGTGAAATGGGCGTGTTCTCTCTTCTTCCTGGCTCAGATGTGAATAATTGGCTCTGCGATGTAGGCCTATGACAACATTGTGGTTTGTGTCTTGGACTCAGGTTATCAGAGTAAATATGAATCTGGTAGAGAGCTTATGGGGCAGCTATGTTTGGGAAATAGGCATGAGGAAAGATCAAAGATGCTGGTCCAAGCAGCCACATCACAGAATTACCCTGCCAGTCAGGTATATGTTTGGGGGAAACCGATCCAACACTCACATACTAGTTTCTGTTTATTTCGCACAAAAAAGTAAAAATAGTTTCAGAAATCATATTATGCACATGATTCCCATTCCATATATTTATGAATCTTAGCCTTGAAATATAGCCTAGGTCCACTTTAAATAGTGTATCCAACCAATATATTTATCCATTAGATACAATTAATGTAAACAATTAATTTTAATGGTTTTTACTATAACCAAATATCAAATACATAAATGGGATAAGTTATTAGCTTTTGGAGAACTTACAAACCACGATTCAAATTTGTTAGACTTTTTTTTTTAAGATTTAAGTCTAAATAGCCAACTCTATAATACATTTTATTCACTTGAGTAATTAAACTGAAAATATCTCACATATTTTTGGTATTTCCATCTTTTGCTCTGTTGTCTTTGGGAAATGAAGTGAAAACCTGGGCAAGAGGACCTCCTGAGTCAACATGAGCTGTGGGTTCTTTGTTCCAGGGTGGATGGCCTTTAGGTCTGGCCTACTCCCTCCCTCAGACAGACCGGACATTTTATCATCGTAACTGATGACGTTTACAGCTATGAAGAGTACAGAAGTGGGGGCTTTCCCCTACGTTTAAATTGCAAAATGTGTAAATATTGTTTATAGGTTCAAGATGGTGTGCAAGGCTTCTTTTCTAAAAGAAGGGCAGTTTAAAAGTTCTTGAGCTAGAGAAAGTACCCAAGGAGCTAAAGGGGTCTGCAACCCTATAGGTGGAACAACAATATGAACTAACCAGTACCCCCCAGAGCTCGTGTCTCTAGCTGCATATGTATCAGAAGATGGCCTAGTCGGCCATCACTGGGAAGAGAGGCCCCTTGGTCTTGCAAACTTTATATGCCTCAGTACAGGGGACCGCCAGGGCCAAGAAGTGGGAGTGGGTGGGTGGGGGAGTTGAAGGGGGAGGGTATGGGGGACTTTTGGGATAGCATTGGAAATGTAAATGAAAAAAATACCTAATTAAAAAAAAAGTTCTTGACTTAAATGTCAAGATAAAAAGATTTGCTTATGTTATTTTATGTATATGGGCGTTTCCCCTCCCTGCATGTGCAACACATACATGCCCAGACCCTCCGAGACCAGAAGAGGGAGTTCTTTTCCTGGAAACTGGAGTCACAGCTGGTTGAGCCACTACATGGTGGTGGGGGGGGGGGGGAGGCGGGAACTGAACCTGGGTCCTTTAAAAGGGCAGCAAGTGCGCTTAACCACTGAGCATCTCTCCAGCTCCAAATGTCTTCTATTTAAAACTATATACTATGATCTCATATGATGTAAACAAGTCTCATGACCACACCGTCCTTGTTGCTTTCAGACCCAGGGCAATCGTGTTTAGTAGTGTCTTCTTTATCTTTTCAGGATCTGCTGATGAAAAGAAAACGTAAATATGGATTGTTACTTCTCTTTCTTCCTTTATAAAACAGGCAAAGTTTAAAAAGTTCTCCCCAGAGTTCTCCTTTTCCTTTGACTTTTTTTCCCAGTTGGTAATTCTTTGCACAGAGAATTTGTTAAATATCTACACACATACAAGATCTCCTTAAAGCTGTTGAAATTAGTAATATGCTTTTTCATGTAAATTTATGTCTCACCAATACATAAAAGAAACAACGTTATTTATTAATGGGGTGCCATGTGATGTTTCAGTGTACATAAATATTGTATGATGTTTCTGCATCAAGATAAGTATATTTATCTCCTCAAGCATTTATCGGTTTATCAGTTCTTTGTGGTGAAACATTCAAGCGCCTCTTTTTTTCTGTCTTTTGAAATGCAGTAGCACACTAGAATTCTTTGGTTTTGAAACGGAGTCACATTCTATAGCCTAGGCTAGTCTGGAACTCAGCATCTTCCTGCCTCTGCCTCTAAGTGCTGGATGGGCTACCATGACTGCTTGCCAGAATTTCTTAGTCCAATCCAGCTTTCCCTCCTTGTCTCACTTCCCCATCTGCATGTAATTACTCTTTGCGCGCGCGTTCGAGAGCACACACACACACACACACACACACACACACACACACACACACACACACAAAATCTCACTATGGAGTCCTGGCTGTCATGGCATTTATTATATAGACCTGGCAGGCCTGGAACTTGAGTTCCCCCTGCTTCTGTCTCCTGAGTGCTAAGTTTAAAGGAGCCACACCATTTCCTTGAATCAGAGTTTTTTGTATTCCATGTGTGAGTGACTTGTTGTCCTTCTTGTGCCTGGCTTAGTTCACTTGACATGATAAATTCCTGTTCTGTCTGCTGTTGAAAATGGCAGTCATTACATTTTACGGCTGAGTAGTATTTTAATTAGTATATACAACACAACAATGTGTTTTAAAGTTAACATTAGTAGATTGCACTGGCTGATTTTCTGACACACAGTGCTTGAGCTCAGGACATCAGTCCCATCTTCAGAGGTGACTAGAATGTTCTGGTGAGTTCACCACGCAGCTGTGCCTACCTGGTTTGATAATATGGTTCCTTCCTGTGCCATATTTATTTCCTAATTTTCAAATTAATTTTTTTTCACATAAAAATCACACTAGGAAATTGTGAACTGACCCAAGAGATAAATAAGAATGATTTATGCTTAATGCAGATTTGAAATTTTTTCCTTCCCGAGTCTTAAAGTGGTATTGCAGGAGTCTGAGCTGTTTGAATTTACTGTGCTAAATCAGACCGACACTAATGCCCATCTCTAGTAGGTCACATGGTCAGCTGACTATGAAGCTGAATGTTTGAGCTGCTGAGCCCTTTCTGCCCTTCACTGCTTTCCGCGTCTCTCTGCTCTTCTACCCCTGCCACTAATTGCTGTGTGGAGCGACCTTGAAAATGCCCAAGATTACATGACAGACATGCAGTCAGTCTTTAATGGGATTCCTCGGGGATGAGGATGATGGCACCTTGGCAGCCTTGTGGTCTGCACCATGCGCTCTGCTCTGCTCCTTGTATATGCGGCTTGCTTTATTCCTTAGGTCTGGCAGGACTTCCAGGAGGCAGCCAGCATGCTGATACCACAGTGTAAAAAGTAACAGAAACTCAGAGAGGTTGGTCTTCTGAGGCACATCTAGTAACTAGGGAGTGGGCTCTCAAAGTTAAGCTCTTTGGATCAACACAATAATTACTGCACATTTGCTGTGTCATGGGGACCAATCTGCAGCGCCGATGTCCAGGTTAGGCTGACAATATCTTGGTGAATCTCGACCACTGAGTTCCTTTGGATTTTTTTTTCAGTCTATTCATCTACTAGATACATTATTTTATTTTTAAAGATAAATATTAAGATAAAACAATGATTTGTGTGTGTGTGTGTGTTGACACAAGACCAATAATTTTGGCAGTGATACACTACAATGGCTTTTTAAGAGTTAGTATTAAATGCCGTTTTTAATTGTTTAGCTTGGTGGTGGTATTAGAGACAGTGGTTCACTGTTCATTTGGAAAAGCTGCTCTCTGTCTGGTTTGTGAAGAGCTTCATTGTTTAGTTCACACAGAGGTCAGTAGTTCTAAAAATACACTTTTAATAGGTCATGGAATAGATGTTTTGTATGTGTTGTTAAGACTTGCCCTCGGTGGTTGAGATGTGCGGTTTTGTGCCCTCTCCCTTTCTCTCTCTCTCTCTCTCTCTCTCTCTCTCTCTCTCTCTCTCTCTGCTATCTGTGTCGCCTAAATGTGGCTATATCTTGAATTGATAGCTCGAGGCTTATAATCTTACAGACTAAACTGTGAATCGATTATTATATGTCATTAAATTTGACAGATGTTTTGCCTGTGTAACTTCAGAACATAGGCTTTTGGTCAAAATTAAATGAAAAAGATTTGTGGTCATTTCATTTGTTTAAAAAACACTGGGGCAATTGATTCCATTCGGGCTGGCAGCCTTTACAGGTGACTTCAGCTTCTGTGTTGTCAAACCTAGGCCAGCTTTTCCTCTGCCCCAAGAGACTGACTGATTCCCTTTGCTCTGGATTCTCTTCTTAGCATGATGAAGTGTTAAGATTTGTTCATTTCAAAACAGACCATTTAAAAATGAAAAAAAAATCCACATTGTTTAGCTCACTGGACTGGGAGTCTTAGAGACCGGGTCTCTCTACTCAGCTGTAGAAAATCTCTTAAAGCAAAATCGCATGACCCATAAAAAGGATATTACTTCAGTTTGAGTGGTTTCTTCTGCTCCTTAGTCAGCATTGAAAGCGGGGCATTAACTGGAAGGAGCTTGGCAGAACTTAGCCAAAGCTTCAAGTTCTAAATCCTGGCAGAGAGCATTTCTTTGAGTTATGTTCTATAACTTTTTAAAGTCTGCTTTCTGACTTATAACCCTAAATTTTTGCCAGCAGAATTGAGATGAATACATCCATTGAGAGGAAGAAGGTGTTCGAGATGAAGTCCTTATAAGCCCTTATGGATATGTTACCTCATCATTGCCCTCAATTGCAGCCATATGGAATTTGAGGTGGAGGGATTGGAACGAGGGGGGGGGGGCAGATACTCTGACTATAGCTGGGACCTGGTGACTCCGTGCCTGACACAGGAAAAACTGATCTTTTTAGCTATGGACTGGGTTTTCAAATAAT